>NC_045165.1:9120497-9157997 GCF_900700415.2 Clupea harengus
GGCTATGGCCTGGCTACTTCAGCCATTATAAGACCAATATCTCATACAAACTCCAATGCCAGGAGTCAATATTGCTGAAACCATTGTACCACTGATTTTGTTGTTAGTTATTTCTTATTGTTGATTTTTTTACTTATTTATTTAAAAAACCATCCTCAAAAACTATTTTGTGAGGAAAACCACACAGACTTGTACCCAGTGGCATTGTGGCCGTTGACTGAATTGATGACATTGATGAATAAATCAAATATTCAAAAATGATTGTCAACATTGAATTGTGATGACAATGTCCTACTGTCTCAATGAATGGAAAACGATACACATGCACACATCTTGTCTCCTCAGACAGCCATTGCGACCCATAGGTTTAAACCTTCCTGTGTCTCGTATTGGCATTGACAGCTGTCAGTGACTTCAGCAAGGTATCCTCTGTTGACGTTTGAAGTACGCTAACTAGCCTACGTGTGGACGGACTATGTAGCTACTGTCTTAGCAACATTGCATTTGGGCTCACTAAATAGGCTACTCTGTATCATGAATAACAATCCAATATATTGTTAATAGTAGCCTATTGGTAGCTAGTTACCCGGTGTAAGTGTGTGCATTTTTAATAAATGGGTAAAATGGTGCCCAGTGGAGTCGTTTTATGAATAGCCTCGGATTTCAAAATAATAGTTATCAGCCCAGGATCATTCCGATCATGCATTAAAGGCCTCAAAAATAATATATTGCTGATCAAAATGATCAACCCCGCCCCAGCTGTTGACAGTTGTAACATGGAGTATCTGATGGAAAAGAATATGCTAAATACGTTATGTCTTTTTATGTAGTATAGATTACATTCTGTTAACCTACTAATAAATCATGTGTCAGAGTTCTCAGACATTCATTATGAGACTAATAACCTGAGGGCTGAAACCATGTCTTTGATGTGCATTACATAGATAAGCCATCTTATGGGTTAACATCGTCTCCTGGATGGACCCCGTGAGGTTGTCCTCTTGCTGCCTGGACATAAAAGTCAGAAATCTAATGAATAGCTAGGGAGACACCAGAACGCAGCGGAAAGATGGAAGGAGAGGAAAAAAGAGAGAAAAAGAGAGAAGCGAGAGAGAAAGAGAGCGAGAGAGACCTCCACCTGTTTCTCTCTGGCATCCCCGACACAGACATGCCGATGGACAGGGGCTCTTGCGCGCCAGACATGTTGACGTCTCCGACAGGCACTCGCCTCCCTGTGCAGTCAAAACAAGCCGCAGCTCTGGAAGAGGAGGAGGAGGAGGAGGAGGAGGAGGAGGAGGAGGAGAAGGAGGAGGGTAGGGGTAGAGAGGCAGCGAGAGGGGGGAGGCAGCTAATTAATGTGCGGAGGCACGGCTCAGCCGAGGAGGGGGGGAGGGAAGGGAGCGAGTGAGGATTTCACGCCAACTCTGTCTCCCCTCCCAGCCACCACACCACCTCCCTTGCCCCCTCACCCCCCTCACCCCCCTCCCCACCAGCCAGCCGTCTCCGATCCGCCCTCTGTTTGGATGTCGGGGTGGGCTCGGCTCCTCTCCCCCTCTCCCTCCCTCCACCACCCCCCCTCTCTCTCAGCAGGGCTGGATTGGGCAGTGGTGCCAGGAAAATGGGGCTGTGTGAGCGTGTGTGTGTGTGTGTGTGTGTGTGTGTGTGTGTGTGTGTGTTTATGTGAGTGTGGGTAGATGTGTGTATGTGTGTGTTTTAGTGTGAGTCTGTGTGTGAGTGTTTGTGTGAATGTGGGTACATGTGTGCCTGTGTGTGAGTCTGTTTGTGTGTGTGTGTGTGTGTGTGTGTGTGTGTGTGTGTGTGTGTGTGTGTGTGTGTGTGTGTGAGAGTGTGTGTGTGTGTGTGTGTGTGAGGGAGGAGGAGGAAAGGGTAGATGAGGGAAGGGGAAGGGGGTTGGTGGCTGCGGTCGGCCGCGGCGGACGTGATTGATGTGCTGCTGGCTTCAGCCGCCCGCCGCAGCCTGGGGACCAGAAGGAGGCCTGGAGAACTCAGATTAGCCCCCGCATGCCCAGTCAAAGAGGCACACTGCAGTGTGAAAGAGAGAAAAGGGGGAAAGAAGGGAAATAAAACACACACACACACACACACACACACAGGCGCAGAAGGAGAACTAGATAAACACAGCCACCAAGGACAGAGCGCTGGGCGGAGGCTGTGAGCCTGCTGATGGTGGTGGGTGTTTGGGATGCAAAAGTGCAAAAGGTTGTGCTCTTTAAGAAGCGTCAGTGGCTAATTAGCGCTGGTCATACAGACACTGGTCTCTCTGGAACTAAGGTGGACACATGAACATACATACATACACACACACACACACACACACACACACACACAGACATTCAAGGATACACACACACACACACACACACACACACACACACACACACACACACACACACACCGACATACTCTTAAACCTCAAAATGTAAAATCCATGCTCTCCTCTCAAGACAAAACATTCCCATTACAGGTTTTCAGCGGAGAAAAAGGTTAATGTTATTTGCTCAACAGCATCCAGGATGCTTTTGCCATCATTGGTAATTAAAAATACTAGGGATGCACCGATACCGATACCAGTATCGGTATCGGTGCCGATACTTCGTTAAAATACTCACTGCTACGGTGTCGAGGGCCGGAAAGGAAAGTACTTTGTTTAACACAAGCAATTTGATTAAACATCTGAAGACACACCATAGTGCTAAGTACACAGAGTTCACTGATGCTAGTGGCGCAAGACCGAAGCAACCAATCTTAACTGACGTCTGGCAAAAGAAAAAAACGCGCACGCACACACAGAGAGAGAGGTAGAGAGAAAGACTGTGCCACATAGGTTAAGTGATTGTTTGTGTACTTGAGCAGGAGATTCTTCTGATCCTTTTGTAACTGAAATGTGCTCTTGTGCTAATCCAGTAATAGTTCTGTTCACTTTTTGTTAAGCAGACTGTGTTGTTAACTATGCAGCAAATTGAATTGCCTTTATCTGGTTATATTTGCATTTTGTCTAATGTGATGATATTGTCTGTTTGAAGGCTTTTTTTGTGTGTTAAAACCAGAAAGCTCTGTTTATTTTTGGCTTGGGATAGCCTTCTGTTAATTTTGTACTATAGGCTTGACATAATCTGGAGGAAAAAATTAATTTGGAGACCAAATCTAAGAAGTATCGGTATCGGTACTCGGTATCGGCAAGTACACAAATAAAAATACTCGTACTCGTATCGGTTTGTAAAAAAGTGGTATCGGTGCATCCCTAAAAAATACACATTTCACCTCTCTGGGATATGGTCCCACTGTTACTCCATGGACCCCAGACCATAGATTGTCGACAAGAAGATGACACATTACACACATAATTGCTAGCTGAAATGTTTTACTGTTCCTAGATGAATACTAGTCTCAGCTCTATCAGTCAGTGCACAGAATTATCTACAGGTGCAGTAAGCTACAGAACAGTGGGACCCCTATTTTAGTGTTTAAGTAGAGGGGAAAGAGGTGAAATGCTTCTGCTTCTTGGCTGTTGTGCAACTGCGATAACAGGACACACAGGAATCATTCAAATCAAACACTTTTCTTGTACTCTGCAGCACAGACAAAACCAACAGCTACAACCTGCACTCAGCCACCATCTTATGGTACGCTGCTGTAAACTCAGTGGGCTCTTAAACCTATACTGACCACCAGTGGGTTTCTATTGGCAACTCTCAGTCTTGACAACAGCAGTTCCTCGACAAACAAGAAGCGAGCTCGTTGATTAGGGAGGCACTGATGTTGTGCACGACCACGGAGCTTTCAGTGGAAACATGCCACTCCGACTCCACCGCGTCAATGGGCATCGATACCGCAGACTCATTTCCTGGCTGTTAGCAGGATTTCAGTCGATCTGTCAGGCTCAAATAAGGGGAAGACCACTTCTCAGTGAAGTCGTGCGTGCCTGTGTGTGTGAGTGTGTGTGCGTGTGCGTGTGCGTGTGCGTGTGCGTGTGCGTGTGCGGGTGCGTGTGCGTATGTGTGTGCGCGTGTGTGTGAGTGTGGTTGTGCGTGCGTGTGTGCGTGCATGCATGTGTGTGTGTGTGATAATGATTATAGTCTTAAAAAGCCAGAAATAAGGACAGAATGAAATGCCGACCGCCTATAAAACTGTTGACAGGTTGTGAGTAGCCACTCCGTAGCTCCACTCTCACCATGCTGCCGGCTGGGCTGGCTGTGAAACCGTAGCTCCACTCTCACCATGCTACCGGCTGGGCTGGCTGTGAAACCGAGGCTCCTGGTGCTCTTTGGTTTGGGTATTTGCACCTGGAGTAAACATGGAGTAAAGGTGGAGTAAACGTGGAGTAAAGGGGGAGTAAAGGGGGAGTAAAGGTGGAGTAAAGGGGGAGTAAACGTGGAGTAAAGGTGGAGTAAAGGTGGAGAGGGAGCATTCAGCACTTGCCAGCACGCTGCGGGAACATGTGCATTGGGATTAGGACAATGCGCCTCAGAAGTGGAGAGGGAGGGGGGGGGGGGGGGGGAGGGAGGGGGGTCAAACCTGTCAGGATTAAAGAAGATTTAATAGAATTTCCGATCAAAAGAGAAGGAGACTCGAGACTCAACTCGAGACTCGAGACTCGGTCTGTCAGAATTGCTGGGCTCAAAGGGAAAGGTCAGGAGCAGCATGGGAAAGAACACGGGCGAGGGCGAGGCCTGAGATCTGTCCCAGCCAGGGGAAAGTGTGACGAGTGTGACGAGTGGGTTTCATACTGAACTGATTCAACATTAATTGGCTCATCATTTACATATTTTTTCCAGGGTTAGTGTTGCATACTGCACACTGGGCTTTCTCTTTTGGATATTTTTGGTAGATGCATTCAGCTGATTCAGTCTGGATTATACACAATTCACAGTGGAGGAGGTAGAATCAAGGAGTTACTTTGATCGGTCACAGTGTCATCCAATGCTGTTGTTTTTGCACAGGTACTCTGAGGGATTAAGCAAATCAGTGCTATACAGCCACACATAAAAAGTACCCAAACACACGTTCACACGTACACACACACACACACACACACACACACACACCACACACAAACACACAGGCCTTTTGAAGGGCAGCCAGGTTTCTCTATCACCGATGCAGTAACATCATCACAAAACACACACACACACACACACACACACACACACACACACAGGCAAGTCAAGGGCTAACGGGTCAGGACAGATCTATTTATGAGGCATTCATCCGGTAAGTCAACAGCTCATCTGGACCGGGCCCGAACAGCACACAAACCCAGTGCAGCATGGTGCTCAGCAGAGATAATCTCTCCCAACCGCAGCGCACCGCGCCACACCGCGCCCCAGCGCCACGCTTCTCAAACGCAGGCGTGCACAAATGAGAGACGGTACATGCCAAATTTACAGATTCCGCACGCATGCCTTGTCATTACAGTAGGTTAATTAAACTGTCTGAGCTCCTCAATACTTTTTGACTGTGTGATGCTCCTTATCAAGATTATTGATGATTGCGTGGGGGAGATGGCCGATGATAAAGGCTCGTGATGGGAGGTCTACAGATTTGAGTGGGAGCCATTGGGGTCAGAAGCAATCAGAATCGTGCAAGAAAGGCTGTTGAAACACATTTAGTATGTAAATCTTATGAATGCCGCATTTTTTTTTTATAGATTGGCATATTGTCAAGCTGGTGATTTTGAGCAAAATATAATCCGTGATTAAGGTATGCGTCACAAATCTGCATGGACCAAAGTTAACTGATATTGCTAGGACACAAAAAGATATGTGTTGGTGTGCTCTGCCAAAATCATGTGGCCTGCGAGATGATGTTTATTTTCTCTCCACAGCATATACACAAACACACACAGACACACAAACAAACACACACACTCACACACAAAGTGTGTGTGTGTGTGTGTGTGTGAGAGAGAGAAATCTAGGGCTGAGCCACCTCATTCTCACTTTTGGCAGATGGCAAGCTCTCCATAATCACGGCTGCTGTTTTAAAAATCTGTTTAGCAGCGGCGTGGCGAGAGGAGGGGCGGTGGGGGGCGGTGGCGCTGGAGCGAGCGAAGCGGGAGAGTGCTGCTCACTCTGCTGTGACTCCGGCCCAGGAGGCTCGCACGGTTAACTAGCCGCCTTGCCGCAGTGATCAGGGCTCGTTTCACACAGCCTCGGCCGAGCCCCGCCGCGCCGCCAGAACTCCAGCTGGCTGCAAAGGTTCAGCTCTCCTCACCTTGAGCTTGACTGGCCCCGCTGGGAGACAAGATGAATGTCCTCCCCAGGTTTTTTTGGGAAGGTCGCAGAGGGTGGAGCGAGGGAGGGAATGAGAGAGAGAGAGGGAAAACGAGAGAGAGAGAGAGAGAGGGAAAACGAGGGTGAGAGAGATTGAAAGTGAGGTGTGAGTGTAAAGGAGAGATAGAGAGAGAGGGTGAGAGAGAGAGAGAGAGAGAGAGAAAGAGAGAGAACATCTGCAGCAGCTGAGAGCACAGCCCAAAAATACAGGGCTATGCTCACAGAGCGAAAACCCAAGTCTGTCTAAAGTGAGAATACTATGTAATATATCTCCTTAGCAGTGTTCACAATGTTACGCACCCTGTGGCGGTCGTCGTGGCCCTACCTTTGGTGTGGCGCACCAATCAAACTTTTTTTTCTGGTCTTTCTGAACATCCCAGTTGCTCTGGCATATCAGGGCTTCTCCTGCCTGCTTGCTTTGAACACACATGAAAGGGGAGCAGGTAAATTAGCGAGCAGGAGAGAAAACCAGGACAGATTTGACTTGAGGAGAGATGGATGTAAACAAAGGGGCCTGCGGCACGCCATCCGTCTCTTCCAGCCTCCATCCCGCCATGAGCCCGTGTGAACGGGAAACCTGCGCAATTATGCTGGGATGTATTATTCATAACCTCACCTGGCCCCTAAATATACATACACAACAAACAGCATTTGCATACAGGAATGAGAATATTCCCTCCGAGAGTTTGCGGGGGTTTAAACAGGCTTTGCATGCTGCATGGTCTGCCAGAGCAAATAGACTGACTAGGTTTGCCAGAGTAAGGGAGGCCTGATGACCGACCTATTTAAGTGAATTTTGGAAAACACAAAACACAAAAAAAATCTGTGCATAACACTGATAATATGCACACGGCACAGACGATTTGGTGATGCGGTTGGAAGGTTTGCAAAAACAGAAGAGGTCCATACTAAATCAACTTAAGATCCATGACAATTGCGCAGTAAAAACAGGAATGGGATGAGATGTTATTGTAGCTATCCAGAGGTTTGGTCTGGCACTAGTGATGAGAATGCCAGTGAGCAACCAATCAATAATCTCTTGGACACATCATGAGCATTTCCAGATCCTTCTATAGATCTGTGGAGGCAGATTCACAAAGACAGACACACAGAGAGAGAGACACACAGACACACAGAGAGAGAGACACACAGACACACGAACAAACGGATACACGGACACACAAACGCATACACACACACACACACACACACACACACACACACACACACACACAATACCACTCCAGTTCGACTGCAGAGGAGTACAAAGCCAATGTGAGGACAAACAAAAAATACCAGACAGTCATTTTCAGAAAGGGGGCCCACTATGTGGTCTTCCCATCTCTCCGTTTGTTTGTTTGTTTGCTTGGATGCAGCTGGATAAACAAACAGCATTTTCCTTCCCAGGCTCTCAGCGTCTGCCAATTAAAGCGTGTGATCATCTAGAACGGCAAAATGGATGGTTGTGGTCAGACGGAGCGGTGGAGCCGGTCGCCCATGGAAACGGGGCTGCTGAGGAGATGTGTGAAGGCATTTCTTTTTCTCCCCAGCTCAGGCTGCGACATGACGCCAGGGCTCCCAGCCTGGTTGCCGCAGCGTCCACCTGCTACAACTGATCCAGAAGCAGCTCTCTCGCAGGCTCACGTCGACTGTTACCAGTGAGGAAAATCATCGGGAACAAAAACCCAACATCTTACATTGCCCTCATCGCCATTTTATCTGTTCGACAGAAAACAGTACTAATCCACTGATCCCAGAAGATGAGATGATCTTGGACTGGCATGAGATCGGGATAAGGTTAAAGTACAAAAGAATTCAGTGTAATAATAACCAGATGCTTGGTTTAGTTTCGTATGTGTGTTTTTCTTGTACTACTGGTATTTAACCAGATAGTAGCTGACTAGGATGCGGATCCAGATTTAGCCAAATGCCACCCCTGCTGCTGTCTGGGTTCTTCTCCATTATAGCTCCCTTTCCCCCGTGGCGTCTCATGATTGGGTATCAGCAATGTGACAAACTCAATTACACAATTGTTTATCAAACATAGACTTTTGCTTTACATACAGTATATATATAACAACCCGGCTAAAATACTCACATAAAATGTTTAGGTTCCTTAGCAAGAACAGGATGTATGATTCTGTTCTGTATTCCTCATCGTAAACAGTGAGAATGTAAATATGATTTTTGAAGAAAAAACAGTTTTTAGAAACAGAAAAAGAAAGGTTTTTAATGAGTTCACGCATGTACAAATATACAAAACATGCACGTGAGTGCACAGACACGCACACGCGCACACGCACACAAACAAACACACACAGAAGCATGCACACACACGCACACACACACACACACACACACACACACACACACACACACACAGACGCATGCATACACACACACACACACACGCATACACACACACACACACTCAGACGCATGCACACACACACACACACACACAGACGCATGCATACACACACACGCACACACAGCAGGAAGTGGTGGCCTCTGACTCTCAGCAGTAGCTGCTGTCTGCCCAGCAAACCTCCATTGAACCCACAGCTGGAGCCGACTGAGCGCAAGGGCAGCCAAAGTCAGAGCCTCTCCCACTCACCAGCAGGCTCTAGCCAGCCAGACACACACACACACACACACACACACACACACACACACACACACACACACACACACACACACACTGACCTACTCAACTGCTCCCACAGTGCACAAATGCAGACACATGCAGCAATGCAAATGAATACACATAAATGCTCACACACACATGCATGTTGAGTATATTTTGGCATACATAAATAAAATCGCAGTACTTTCCTATAAATAAAATCTCAGTATATCAGTATTTTTTATTCTCTCTCTCTCTCTCTCTCACACACACACACACACACAAATACACACACACGCACCTACACGCACACACACACACACAGACACAGACACACACATCCACACACACACACACACACACACACACACACACACACACAAATAAACACACACACACCATCCGGAAAAACCCATGACAGTAGAAGCTCTTGTAGCCTTTAAATGAAAGGTCTGAAAACAAGTCAGCTTTTACTCCCTGATCTACTTAATTATGTTCTTGGTGGTTCTTGGGTGAAACAGAAGAGCACCATCAAACAGTTGCATGTATATGTGCTCTATTGGATTGCTCTTCAATGGCTCCCAGCCCTTTATGCAACTTCTGTTCACTAAGTTCAGTTGAGACTCTCTTTTGTTTGCAAAATAACTGTTACACTGCATTACACACCTAGGAGTTTGGGAAAACCACAGATAGTGGGCAGATAGGCAGACAAAAGGCTCGATATGAAAGCACACAAACATCAGAGGTGTGCTTGGTCTTTGTAGGCTAATCTTTCTGTTTTCTCTCTTTGTTCATTGTTTTCATCAAGCAGAACCAATCGGCTTGATGCGTACCTCAACACCCTGTGAATTCATTTGTGGGCCTCTATAGAAAAGACACCGGACAAGCCATATGGTTCTACCACAACATTTGGAACTTCAAATGCAGCACCATCGTAAAGGCAGACTTTGATTGCGACATCAAAGGCGGGTGAAATTTAGTCACATTGTTACACCTCTGCAGATCCCATAGATAGAGCAGCACCATTCATGCCCAAATGAAAGAAGAAAGGAAAGCAAAGTACAAACAAAGCATTTATCATGTTCACAAAAGCTCAATGTATGTCGAAGTCGTGGAGACTTTTTCTTTACACACACACCTTTCTTCCAAGTTGGGTCAATGTGTGATTTGGGATGAGTTGGTGACTGTCTGAAACTCAGTGGCAAACAAAGCGTAATACGTCCCTCTCTCTGTCCCCGGGCTTAGCTCTGCTCCTTGTGGACCACGCAGCTGTGGCCTTGTAAGATACACATAAACAATAAAAATGCATTAAGACACATGGGCAAACACATATATACAAGTACACATAGCACACAGGCACAGACACAGACACATGGGCAAACACATACATACAAGTACACATAGCACACAGACACAGACACATGGGCAAACACATACATACAAGTACACATAGCACACATAGTACACAGACACATGGGCAAACACACACATACAGGTACACAGACACATGGGCAAACACACACATACAAGTACACAAAACACACACACACACAACGACACATAGGCAAACATACAAGTACACATAGCACACATACACAGACACATGGGGAAACACACATACAAGTACACAGACACATGGGCAAACACACACATACAAGTACACAAAACACACACACACACAACGACACATGGGCAAACATACAAGTACACATAGCACACACACACAGATACACAGACACATGGGCAAACACATACATACAAGCACACATACACAGACACATGGGAAAACACACACATACAAGTACCCATAGCACACACACACACAGGTGTAGCCACTTGATGATTTAAGATGATCAACCAAATACTGGATAGGCCACACCCAAACATGACAAGCATAAGATATGCAAACTAACACATGTATACACACACACACACACACACACACACACACACACACACACACACACACACACACACACACACACACACACACACACACACACACACACACACACACACACACCATCTCTCTCATATCAGCGGCATCTAGCTAGATCAACTGCAGAACATCGCGTTCGTCACATCATCGGGTGGCGTGCTGCTGCCTCACACGTCTGTAGAGCAGGACAGATTCATGGTCTGGATGGAACAATAATTTGCTGCAAATAGACAGCGACCTTGGGTCTCACAGCAGTGCTTCGCCGCCCCCGTCTCTCTAAACAGGCATATTTTGTGGCCCTTGTCAGTAGCCCACATGGCTGTGACCTTACCCACGCCTTCACCGTGAAATGCGGTGAGATACGGCACCTCGCCGGCTGTCACGTCTAACGCCGGCCCTGATGGGATCCCTCTCTCTGCCCAGAGGCACTCAGTCATGGTTAAAATTCGGCAGCGGATCCTCCCTTTCAGGGAGAACCAGGTCTGCATGCCAGGGGATGAGACCAATCCTCGTATGACCACAGACTCACGCTGGCCAGAGGCGTTGGAGGCACTCAATACGTTTTCCACTTCTCTCCCCCCCCCCCCCCCCCCCCACAAACAAAATAATCACCTCATACTGTTTGATGAAAAAGACAATTTCTCAGAAGGCCTGTGATGAGAATGCATTAATCATGGAGACATTACAGATACTGAGCTGTTAAATTATTAGCTGGCTAAAGTAACTCGATATTTGGTTGATAAATGGCAAGGAGAAACACTGGAGTGTGGCTGAAGAGCCTCCGATAGCACGGGAGATATAATCACTCTATAATGCTTATTTGATAAGACCTTTTCACAGGACATTATTCCCCGTGGGTCGCAGCTATTCAGTGTGATGGTAATTTATCAAGGTGCTTTGTCCCCACGATATTTGTCAACCGAGGTGCTTTAGCGTGAGAGTGTGTGTGTGTGTGTGTGTGTGTGTGTGTGTGTGTGTGTTTGTGTGTTTGTGTGTGTGAGTGGTTCTTAGTCCCCATTGTATTTGTGTGTGTGTCTGTTTGTGTGTGTGTGTTTGACTGATTTCTGAGTCACATTTGTCAACCAAGAAAACACGGCATTGTTTGGTCTTCCATATGATGTAAAAAGTAAATATTGTAAAATGCACAGAATGGCATCATGATTGCAATGCAGAAGAAACAGATTAATTCCTGTAAACATAAAGACATGCCTTTATACATTTACATTCAGTCATTGGCGACACAATAAACAGTTAATAAACCTTCTCCTTAATCATCTCTCACCTATAACTCTTCACTCAAGGTACATTTGTGTATTAGGGTTATGCCACTTGGGTCTTGTCAGGAAAAACAAGTCACTCGTAATAGACAACATTGCCTTATATTACCCAAGATGCACTGTCCTTGTGAGCTCAGTGTATTGGGGCTTGGACCCCTCACCTGATGCCCCTCCTCTCCTGCCTTCTTCGCCATATCATGTTTTCCTTCCATGTGTTACGTAACTGAAAATGGGCAGTGTTAATCTCATTCCCAGCACTGGAACTCAATTACACCCCTGGGCTGATACTTTCTCCAACGTCAGTAGGCTCTGGGGTAATTATAAATGCATGATATGCGAATCCCATCGCCACTCACTCACTCACACCCCCTCCGCTACCATACACACACGTACACACACGTGCACACACATACACACGTGAACACACATGCACACACACACAAGTACACATACACACACACACACACACACATGCGCACACACACACCCACAAGTACGCATACACACACGCGCGCACACACATGCGCGCACACACACTCAGACACATGCATAACACATGTACGCATACAAACACACACACACACACACACACACACAAGCAAACTCACACGCACACAAGCAGCATCCCTCCAAAACAGTCAACCTTTGTTAGAAAAGAAGGAGAGAAGAAATCAAACAGGGAAAGTCAACATTAGCCCGGTGGAACCTGAAGCACGTTACCCGTGTCCTTCCATCGCTCTCTCTCTCTCAGGCTGTCAGCCCCTCCTGCAGGCTTGTGTGTGGTTCTGGAGAGAAGAGTAAATAGCAGCTCTGTGTCTCTGCCCGGCGTGGAGAGGCTTCCTGCTGGCACCTGGCTGCCCGCTCCTCCACGGCAGGATCGATCAGAGCTTCATCTGTCTGAGGCCTGGGCTCCACCCTGGCTCCCCCCCACCACTCTGCGCCAGAGGACGGTCACACGCAGAACGGAGGGTTTCTTTTCAGTTACCAGCCCTCAATAACCCCCCTCCCCCTAACACCCACCTCCATGTTTTACCAGAACACTTCAG
Organism: Clupea harengus; assembly: GCF_900700415.2. Lineage (NCBI taxonomy): Eukaryota > Metazoa > Chordata > Actinopteri > Clupeiformes > Clupeidae > Clupea > Clupea harengus. The sequence goes on from NC_045165.1 coordinate 9,133,679, forward strand.
CCAGAAGTGAAACTGAGAAGGCCAGCTATTACCAAGACTGTAGTCCCCAGGTTATATCAAATGTTTCAGGTGCTACGTATTTAATATTGGATCGGTTCAAAAATGTGCAATCTAATTCATAAACAAGGACATGTTACGAGATGTACATAGCTTTAGGGTTTAGGGTAGAATAGGAACCACAAGTAGGCCTACATTATGCTAAAACCTGTTGTTCTAAAACCAAAAACCTAATAGCTTGGTGTAGTGTGAGTAAGGGCACAAACTACAGACTGGAGAAAAAAAATCATATTGGTATTTAAGTCACGCCGTTGTCACCCAGCTCTTTTCATTTAGTGTCCATGGAGAGAAATACATTATCACAATTCTTACTACAGAGAGTGTGAAAAATCACAGGAATTAACCAAATCTAAAAGTTTTATGTAAATAGTGCAATTTTGCCGCGGTCCATTTTCAGTGGCAACTTCCATGATGTGCGACCAGCAGGAATCACCCTGGTTTTGAAGCGAGGAGAGGAGTGGGGGGACGTAGGGAGTGGGGGGACGTAGGGACTCGCTCGCCTGCTGGAACCTGCGTTGCGCTGCACTTTTAAGCCCTGCCTCACGGGAAGCCAGTGTTGCGCGCAGCTTCTTATCCTCCCCAAGGTTCCTTTAAACATCACAAGGGGTTATCCGAGCGGATTTAAACTTGCCAACAGCTGCTATTAAAAGGAGGACTTCTTCTCCTCCCAGTATTTGGAGCAGAGTGGCTGTCAGTGCACAGGGACCACAACACTGCAGTCAGCTGCAGCTCACACAGCAGAAAGGTACAGTTTGGTCCAGAAAAACACTCAGAGAATCGGAGACCGTCTGTAAAATGTACATTGTTGAAATGAATTGTTATTATGACTAGGAGATTTCACTATAGATTTGGCAAAATAATAATAATAATAAAAAAAATGTCAGGAGAAGTGATGGGTGATTAGGAGCAAATGAGTCTGCAGTGATGAGTGCGGATTCACTGCTACAATTATGCTTGAGGCCTGAACGTGTGTGTGTGTGTGTGTGTGTGTGTGTGTGAGAGAGAGAGAGAGAGAGGAAGCATATCTTGCTATGTTATGCATTGAGGCGTAGGACAACATACCTTCTATAAGACCTTTTAGAGAGACAGAGGGAGGAAAGAAGGGAGAGAGAGAAAGAGAGAGAGAGAGAGAGAGTGAGAAAGAGAGTGAGAGTGTGTTAAACAGAGGAAACAGAGCGAGAGAGCAAGAGACAGACTGAAAACAGGAGAGATGGACAGTGAGAGAAAGAGATAGGCATGAACAGAGGCTGGTAGAGGTGGTGGGAGAGAGAGAGAGAGAGAGAGTAGGGAGGAAAAGAGAGAGTAGGGTGGGAATGCTAATTGCTAATTCTGAGCCATGGAGGAAAGGATTTCTTCGCTCGAGGCTTCTGCAAGGATATTCTCCCTCACAGACACGGCATAGGAGCTGGCAGCCTCCTAAATCCCTACACGCCATGCATAAGCCAGGCATGAGAGACAGGGAGAGAGGGAGAGAGAGAGAGAGAGAGAGGGAGAGAGAGAGAGCTGGGAGAGATAGAGAAAGAGAGCAAGGGAGGGGAAAAGAGAGAGGGAGGTAGGGAGAGAGTTGAATGTGACGCATGAAGGTGGTAAACAAGCTGACTCCAGGGTTGAGGGGGTCCCTTGTGTTAATTAGGCAAGACGTGTGGGTTGCTGGGTGTAGATGGATGGGGAGAGCTCCCTTGAGGACGGCTCTTTCTCACCTTGTCTCTCTCTCTCTCTCCCTCTCTTTGTCTATCTCCCCGGCGCAGACCTTCTCTCCCCATTAGTGGCACAGACAGGGGAGAGATGCTCTGCTGCACAGGCTGAGCTCCTCTGCATTCTGTCCAGCTCCTCTCTCCTCCAGCCATGCGCCTCCTTGCCTCCACGCCGAGTCCATCCAGAGGTGAACTCCTCGGGGCACCTCGCCTCGGGCCATGACCCCCTACTCCCTCCCTCCCTCCCTCCCTCCCTCCCTCTCTACCTCCCTCCCCCCACTCCACCGCTGCCGTGGTCTGAGAGTCATCCACTCAGGGTCAATATCACGGGGAAAAAGAGCCGTGGGTTATAATCTACCTGGCTCCACTCCCCCTCCCCCTCCCTCCACCCCACCCCACCCCTCTCAGTCCTGGCTTATTATCGATTCAGAGAGGTGAGATCCAGAAATCGATAGGTGTCTCTCGACATTGGCCCGACGTGCCGAGAGAAATTTCATCTCGAATGAAATGCCTCTCACTCGACGTGACTGCACCACTCAGGGCTGTGGCAGACGGAGTTAATTACGACAATACTGTGGTAAATAGACATCCTTCTGTTATCACAGCAATGAGGGGGGGGGGGGACTGCATGCAGCGTTTGACCACTGAAAGAGGGAAGATGAGAATAACACACACACTGAGAATGAGGAGTGGAGGTGTGACGAGGGAACAGTAGGGGGGGGGGGGGGCGGAGGAAAGGAGGGATGGTTGACAGGAGAAAACACCCAAATGGGTTTAGACAGGCTCAGCAGGAGGAGAGAGGAGGTTGCTGCCTGCCTCAGCCCATTGCCCTGCGCATGCAGTGAACTCTGTCTGCAGGGGGCCGGGGGAAGGCACAGTGGCAGCTATCCGGGTCAGCTGTTTGTGTGTTCGTGCATGCATGTGTGTGTGCGTGTGTGTGTGTGTGTGTGTGTGTGTGTGTGTGTGTGTGCGTGTGTGTGTGTGTGCATGAGTGTATGCCTGTATGTGTGTATGTATTTATGTGTTGATGTGCGTGTGTGTATGCGTGTGCGTGTGCGTGTGTGTGTGTGTCTGTGTGCTTGTGTCATGGGAAGGTGAAGCCTCCCATTGCTTACAGCACTTAGACTCAACCCCTACACAGAATGCATGCAGACTGTCCGCTCTCTGTTTGAGCCAAAAAGCCACTCCTCTCTTCCTGTCTCTCTCTCTCTTTCTTTCTTTCTATATTTTCTCTCTAATTCAAGAGAACACCCACCCATAAAAAAGAAGAGTGTTGTGCACTCTACAGACACAAGCACATTTCCCCAAACCCACAAACGCTAGATGGTACACAGTGAAAAGGAAGCAGGCGGTGTTCATGTACAAACACAAACACAAACACACACACACACACACACACAGGAACATTCTCAGACCTCAACGCCCAAACACACACACACTGGCAGAGGGTGTACACATGAACACACAGACACACACACACACACACACACACTCACCCAGACACTCAGCATTGAGCCATAGCCAACAACAGCTCATTAGAAGTGACAGGTTGCCACCAACCTTAGGCCACTGTCTCACCGACATCCCCTACCCTCTCCCCCCCCCCCCCCACCCCCCAGCACCCCTCTTAACATCTCCCTACTTCCCTCAGACAGCCTCCTCCACCCTCCCTCCCTCCCTCCGTTTCTCCCTTCCTACCTCCGTTTCTCGGTTTAAAAATACCTTCTCTCTGACAACCATAGTCGGGTTTCCTTTGCAGTTTTGCACAAATCTTTATTTTCGAAGAAAAATAAGTCGACCAAAACACATTTGCACAATGGTCTGTGTTTCCATTGAGTGATGTTATGCGATTAAAGCTGCGTCTTCTCCTCTTGTAATAGTCATTTCAGTTAAACATGCTGACGGATCTCCCAAGAACAGATAAGTCTTGGCACTTTCATTTAGATTGCATTCAACAATAAACGTGGTAGTGATTAATTGGAGGCGACAAGAGTGTGTGATGCACGCAATAATGATCGAAAGGTAAACCCCTTATACTTGGCAGTGGCCACAAATCAGACATTTCCTGGAGGTCATTGTCCGCAATGATCCTTAATAAATAAATATTTGCATTTAAGTATCGTTTACTATCTACGGTAGACCTGCAGTGATTTCTTTATCTCAAACCAACTGTCAGAATAAATGACTCCTCATCAGATCACACAGAATATGTCATGCTTTTGATTGTGTAGCGTCATGTGACTCACCTAAACATTTTGTGAAATACCGCTTTATTGACTTACTGTATCTGGAAAAACCACCCCATGCGAGTGTATAAGCAAGTTTGTTTTTTCAAATTCAGGTTTTTTTTTTTTTTTTGCAATTTTAAATGAAGCATTTAGAAGGTTAACGAAAGCCTGCCTCATGACCCCTCGCCCGGCTCTCCCGCAGCCGCCACCACCACCGCCGCCACAGCTCCCCCCACTCCCACGCACAGGTCCACACCGCACACACACACACCCAGCATGCACTTGTCTTCTCCCATCAGTCAGTGCTGCCCAGAGTGCTCCACTCCGACTCCCGTTGGGGGACCTTTTTTCTCCCGGTATTCCGCTGGGGAGGGTGACCCGAGACATGACTGTTTGGAGCAATCAAGCAGGCACGGTACACCGTGCACTTCATTGGGCTGTATCCCATTATTTCCATTTAACATGGCTCTGGCTTGGTCTGCAGGGGACAGTGGGGGCCAGTCGATTAATCTTACTTAGAAGTGGGGGGGGGAGTGAACTTTCAATTGAAAGTCCTGCACTTGTGAAACAGGTAGACGGCTGGTGAGAGAGGGGAAGAAAGTTGAATACTGTATGTTACAGTCTGTGAGCAACCACATTTCATCCTACAACCACTTTGTCACCATCCACCATCCAGAAAAACGCATTTAAAATAACTGATAACATTCAAAACGTTGTCAAAAATAAATATCAGGAGTCTGGTATGAGCGGCGTCATCTGGGAAGGGGGTGGAACAGTTAACAAACAGCAGGCAATGGTGTGGCGATTTTGGCACTGGAGAATGGCAGTGGTTTAACTAATGAATGATGCTATCGGAGAGCGGCGGGTACTGGGCTGGCAGAGATAATGCACCTGCATGCATATTTATAGGCACGGGCGCATCCACACACCCTCACCCTGAGCATGGATGGCCTGGCTTTTAGTTGATTACTTACTACACCGAATCCCATTTACTCGAGTGGGGAATGTATTAGGGAGAAAAGTTGGACAAATACCAAAAAGAATGATCTAATGGAGAAGGATACGTTTGGAAATAAAGCAAATCAAATCTACACAAACATGGGCCCGGAGCCAGGTCGCTCCGAGACCTGAGCTTAATTGATGTTGTTACATGAGAGGCTCTCCCTGTCTTAAGTTCCTCCGTATAATGTAGTCCATTTGGTTCCTTTCGTTTTCTCCAGGCCTATTGAGTGGAGGTGGTTGTTGAAGTTGAAGGTGCATGTTGCAGCACAAGCTGAATGGTCCTTGTTTCTTTTTTTTTCTTTTTTTTAAGATATATTTTGGGCTTTTTAGTGCAGTGAAGAGTGGGACAGGACATGAGAGGGAGAAGAGGTGGGGAGTGGACAGGAGAAACGACAACGGGCTGGATTCGAACCGGTGTCCCCCATGGGCGTCAAGCCCGTATGTGGTTGGGGCTACTGAGGGATTTTTCCACCACCTCGCCTCATGCCACTGGCACAAACTCAGTGCATCCTGAGTGATGTGGGACGAACGCCAAGGTGAGTTCTCACCGGCCACGAACCCAGCGGCATCGCCTCCGCTAAATGGACAGGACGGGGAGCGAGGGGGGTTTGCGAGGGCGAGGATGGTGGGCGCACCTTCCTCCTGACCCCTCTCAGTGCGGGCCCCCAGCATGCACCTCCCGGAGTCCAGTGGGAGCCGTTTGGAGCCGACCTGCCGGACCGAATGGTGGCCCTGGGAAGAGTAAGGGCCACATTAGCCTCTCCGTGGCCCCCTCTCTCCCGTCCCTGCACCCTCACTGCCCCCGCATGGCAGCCGGCCAGAGCTCCATCAGATGACTCACTGCCCCCAGTTCAGGAGTGAGCGCTGCGGTCACGGGGAAGTCAGCCCGGGTGTAGGCGGACGGAACCAGGTCACCACGGTCACCGAGAGAGACAGACACCACTCTGGCTCACGGCATCGATCCTGATGCAGAACTTCAGCTTAATGCAACTGTAAATACATTAGGGATGCAGATTCAATACTGGGGATACGTGGCATACGGTCAAAGAGGTGTCGCTAATCTATATGCCCACTCAGGATGATTAATCAGACTAGGTAAAAAAAAAAAAAAACAGGATGTAATCAAGTCATAGGAAACCAGCCGCAACTACCTTCTCAGACAGAAAAAAATAAATATTGTGAGGCATTGGGAATGTTCCTGTGTTGTTAGTGTGTAATTGATTGTGGGCTAGCTTCTCCTCTCTTCTAATAATTGAATATAATGAGAGACGCTGGAGTGACAACAAGAACATTTCTCCCCACCCCTTTCCCCTTGTGAAGCTCCCCAGATTTATTGCCGCAATAAAACAATTATAAAACCTACTGTCATTTGTGCATAACAGCTAGTGATTGTGCGTGGAAACTGGATTGATAATGACAATTACAATAAATAAAAAACACAATATAATTAATAAACGATTTTGAAAGCGAAAGCGAAATGTAGCCAGCCCACCCAGAGATTGCCAAGGACTGAGAGTGAGTAATCCTGGGACCAGTCTGAGCCTGGGCCGCTGATTGCACTTGCACAAAATAACTGAGAGAGGAAGTGCTTCTAATGGCATTAAATAGCAATCAGCACTGTGCGATGGGAGAGAGAACATGTATGGCCCTTGAAGGAGAAGAAAACGTTTCTTTTTATGTGGAATTTCGGCATCTGAAGAATAACAACTTACATCAGCACACAGCTGGACGCGTCAGACTGCTAATTGAAAGCAGCATGCCCATGCCGTCCTGGCGTCAAACCAAAAAATATTCTCCTTTCTCCCAATCGCATTCTTTTCATTTGCACTATGAAGAGGGATAAGGATATTGTCACGAATGCCACACTTGAAAGGCTAGAAAGATACTCAAAGGTGATTCATCCACAGCCTGCTAATTGTTGTCATGGCTCTTCTCTGGAACGATACACCACACACACACATACTAATGGTTGGCTGTCCCTCTCAAAGACTACGTTGCCCCACATTGTTTTCTGAGGGGGTGGGGGGTGGGCGTGGGTAGTGGGATGGAGGATGCGGCGCTGCATGGCTGCTTTGTGTACCCTGATGCCACACGGGCACAAAGTGCTCCAGCGGCGCTTCACACCATTAATCTTCTCATTAACACACTATTCAAATGGGCAGAGGCCTGCCTGGCCTGCGCTAGAGTCGCCCCTTTTGTTAGCTATTGTGTGGTTTTATTTTTTACGTGACACTAATTTGGAGGAATACAGTTCTTCTTTGCATTGCATTGCTTCCCATTGTACAGAAGGCTCTGTGAGGTATAGTGCACCACTCTGTCATGGAAGACTGGAAGATCCATACGGAACAGGCTGAGTGAGAATATGGGTCAAAAGAATTGATCATGGATAGACAATATAAGTAAGTATGCACGTATCTACATAGAAACATGCAAACACACGACGTAGACATGTGCACATACACATACCCATGCACACACACACGCACACACATATAATGCTTTTCTTCGCTATGCAGAGATGATGTTGACCATAACTCTTTGCACATTATTGAGCTGTAGAGAAGTAAATTAAGCACTAATTATTAATTAATCATAGAGAGGACATAGATTTTCACCCTACCAAGATAAGTATAATTATCACTTTATGTTTTATTCTGAAATAATTTCAGTAATATTGCGATTGCTGTTGACATTGCAGTGAGTGGTGTCTATAAGTTTGCCCATCTACCAGTCCACTGAGCATTGAAGAGTGTCAGTTTGATGATCACCTTCATCTTTCCTAAGTCCATGTCCATGTGTCCAATTCAGACTGAACGACATTCACACAATTATGCAACTGAGAATGGTTCTAATGGGCTTTATGGACTAAGAAATGTTACAGCTGTTAATGAGATATTACTATCCACTTCCTTGAATATGTCTAAAAAAAAAGCACACTGATGCTCAATGAAGAAAAAATATGCTCACACACTTCCCAAACTGATATATTTATATACACATGCATACTGCATACACTGTTCATTATTTCATGCTCATAAACTTGCAAAAATCATCAACACCCAAGAGAGAAGAAAACACTCCTAGGACACAACAGCAATCAGTGCACTAGCCTTGAGATGGTCAAATTCTATCTCTTTGAGTCCTTCTCTGTCCCTCTCTCTCTCGCTCGTTCGTTCTCTCGTTCTCTCTTACATACACACACACACACACACACACACACACACACACACACAGAGAGACACACACACACTCACACAAAACTAGAAAAAGAGAGAGCATGAAACAGACACATGGAGAGTGTATGTGTGAGAGAGAGAGAGAGAGAGAGAGAGAGAGAGAGGAAAAAGGAGAATGATGGGTGCATTTTTCCCTTTTTTCCTTTTAATTAAAGCATGCAGCAAGTGTGAAATTAACTCTCTCCCAGACCAGGCCTGACAGCTCCGAGTGGGAGTGCGAATCAGTTTCCTTTGTCTCACACGTAATTAGCACATGGCACGACTAAAGCACAGCACCAGTCGACCAAAATGAGGAGCAACCGGCATGATGACAGAGGGCCAGAGAAGATGGAGGGAGAGAGAGAGAGAAAGAGAAGAAAGAGAAATGGGGTGAAAGAGAAGGAAGAAGCAAACAGGATTGAGATAAAGAGATGAGATATAGGGGGAGAGGGAGAGGGAGAGGAAGAAAGGTAAAGAAAGATCGAGGGAATGACAGAGAGGGAGAGAGGAGCTGGCCGGTTATTACCACCTGCAAAAAAAAAAGGCCCATCTTCCTGAGCCCCTTGATAATTTGACAATCCACTGCCATTCCATCGCCCTCTGTTGAAAGAAAGCGTGGGGGGAGGGGGCAAACGAGGGAGGAAGGAAGAGAGGGAAAAGCGAGGGAGCTGCCTGATAGATGGTACAATTCTGAGAGGGAGAGAGGCTGGGGCGTCTTATGAGTTTAAGAATTGATGAAGACAAAATGGGCCTTTAAAGGCGATGTAATAACTTGTGTGGATTCCTCCTGATCCCTGCAGGCTGGGACACACCGCACTGCCACCCCTTCCCCTCGCCTGCCCGCGCTCCAGGCCGCGTGGTCACCCCACAGAAGAGGCATGGCGGGAGCCAAAACTAATTAGCATGGCCCGTGCCACGCCACAGCACGCCGAGCAGGAGTGGCTCCATCCAGAGCGCAGCCCCCCCTATCAGTCCCCAGCCAACACCCCGACTCATCGGGTAAAGAAGTGCCTCTCCATGTGTCAGATCGCACCCTTTGATAAATTCCAAATCCCCCTCTTTGCCTGACGAATGGCTGAGATAACCAAGGGTGGAGTTTTGAACAACTCCTCTCTTAAATAATAAAGTGCTCTCTGCACTCACCGCCATGGGTAGGCAACATCATGCGACTGAACGATAAACAAGCTGGGGAACATATAATGGGGCAGCTCCTGCACTGCAATGGCTGCGACACTGGGAACAAAAAGCAGCCAATCCATCAGTGCTGTCGGCTGGGTACCCCCCGAGCGTATCAGCGAGAGGCAGGGAAAGGCTGGACGAGGGAGGCAGTAGAGCTCGAGTGGAATTGTCACACTCCACGTCGGTAATTTGATTAAACACAATTAATGACGAGAGAGGGTTGGATGCACCTGCTTGGACTGACACCCCCCTCACAAACATGCACACAAACACACAAACACACACACACACACACACACACACACACACACACACACACACCGTGTTGTTCCTGTTTCCAGGCTTCCCCTCAGCGACCCCCGCCACACACTGCAGGAAAGTGGAGGGAATAAATGGAGCTCCTCTTGTTAGAGTGGTACAAACATGGGCTCCAAGCCCAAGCTGCCTCTGCATCTGACGAGAGGAGAGAGAACAATCAAAAGAGAGAGAGAGAGAGAGAGAGAGAGAGAGAAATAGACAGAGAGGGGAGAAAAACAAAGACAATGAGGCAAGATAGAGAGAATCAGACAGAGAGGGATGGATAAAAGGATAAAAAGACATATTGGTCAGAGAATGAGTGGAAGACAGGGAGAGCAAATGAAAACATGAGAGACGTGTACTGGGTGTATGTATATGAGCGTCTGAGAGCAAAGCTGAAGGACAGACAGACACAGGAGGGTGTGGGAGGCAGAGAAAACCAGCCCTGTGAAGGCCAGACGATGTGAAGGCTAACCCTCGTAACCAGCTACTGCACAACGGACCTCCGCCAGACCAGGATTTGGTGCAAACCTGTGTTGCATTCTGATTTTCAGTCCAAATGTCACATTTATTGATTTGGCAAAGCAATTCTTTTCAAGCTCTTTCATTTCTGTTGAAGAATTTCACTCTGTTATGCTGTCATTTCCATTGTGTATTTCGATAGTCGGTGAGGGCACTTAGATATGTTTTGACAGATTTTTTTCTTTTTTTTCTGCCCAACCTCAATTAGTTTTCCTGACCTCCCAAATGTAAACTTTGAAATGTTGCACTGTGTCAACCATTGATGTAAACACTTCAGAGATGGAGTGTAACCAACTCGTTATCTGTCCCAGTAATCGATTACGGCTGTACAGTGTACGACAGCTGAATCTGAAGCTGTGGTTCTCTCAGCCGTCGGACACCACCTGAGGACACAACAGCCATTTGCCTGCCTCAACTGGGAGCCTTTGCAACGCCGACTGAATTCCCATCCTTTCCTCAGTGACTTTGTGCTAACATGGAGAACCATTAAGCATCTCCCTGGCTCTCAGCGTATTGATCCAGCCTATGGTAATAGGCGTCTGTCTGCTAATATCTTAATCGGTTAAGTGATCCCATTGATCCCAAGATTGTTCCCTATAAGTTCATTTGCCGCTGCCTTCTAAGACTGCCCGTGTCAGAGACCCTCACAGCTGCAGCTATGGTAAGGAGGCTAAGCTAGCTTGTAATGGGTCAGTAATTGATATGGTGCAGAGGGCTGAGACTTGTGGGGATTGGAGTAATGTTGTTACATAAGGCTGCACGAGTCCACAGAAATGTGGTGCAATATAAGATTCCACTCGTCTGTTGACCACATAATCCAAAAGATATCAGAGGTCTGAACTTGGACTGAGCCAACGGTCTTATGGTTGTTTTCCGCATGTGAACATGGACATGGACCCAACCAACGAAAGGAAAGGTTTGTTAACTGAAACAGATTAAGGCACTGCTTCTGTCCATCAAGGTTATAATAGTTTCTCATTTTCAAATTCATTTTTATTGTGTTAGTATGTTTGTATTCAATCTGAATTTTCGTTTTACTTTTAGTTTCATCAGTGGTTTCATTAGTTTCAGTTTCGTTTTTATTTAATGGACTCATTTAGTATAAATTTAGTATCATTATAGTAATTTTAGTTAAGGACAAAAGTTGTCAAGGATAAGTGCAACGTGAAAAAAAAATCTGCTTATCAGATATATCTATAGAGATATCTATGGCACGGTGGCTCAGTTGCTTGCACTGCTTGCACTGCTGCCTCACATGGGTTCGATTCCCGCATGGGGCGCTGTTGGCTCTGGGGGGCAGGTCCTCCCCAGAGTGCACAGTGCTCAGGTGGGCTATCTCCCGGGCCTTTCTGTGTGGAGTTTGCATGTTCTCCCCGTGTTCACAAGGGGTTTCCTCCACTACAACAGTAAAAACATGCAAAAATAACAGAACTCATGTCCATCCCTGACCAAAGATGGACAGTTCACTTCACTTGGTCCCCGGGCGCTGCAAAGCTGCCCACGGCTCCTGGGGGGTCCTTGAGGAAGGACAGTCCAGGATGGGAAAAAGCAGAAAATAAATTCACCGCGACCTCAGGCCTACCTGCGTGTGTGTGTGTGTGTGTGTCCTGTGTCGCCTCCATATATGCACGTGTGTGTTCCAGTGTGTCGTGTGTGCCATTAAAAACCTGACAAAGGTCTTACTTATTATTATTATTATATCAATATTTCAAGACTAAACTTACATATGCAACTTGATGTAGCAACTACCCTGGCAGCTTTTTTTTTCAAAAAGCACTTTCAAATTAAGCTACATTTTAAATGTATTTAGCAACATTTAAAAACTTTTGAAAAATGCTAAAAATGATTTTCTGTCACACACTCAGTCACAACGCACAGTAGTAGTGAGGGTTCAGCTCAATAACTAGCCATAGGTAGCAGCAGCTGTCATTGTTGGCTGTGGCTGCGTTTGACGAGACACATCACATTTTTCTGGGGTCAAATCATTTAAACACATTTCATTCAGAGCACAATTGTTTGGTTAGGAAGACACAATAAAAAAAAAAGATTAATTTAGAAGTTCCCCTACAAAGTAGTATTAACAATCTGAAAAGGCCTAAGCTTTCAGTAACATTACTACATGCTAGTGCACTCACTGCAGATTTTCAACATTTGATTTCTCTGGTGGTTTATTTGCTACACTTACTTGATATGTCTAAATAGTGTCTAAACAACCACAAATAATATGTTTATATTACTTTTACAAATAAAAATGTGATACATTAAAAAAAATAAACTACCAAATTTCAAATCATATTTTTCACGAGATGGTCAATTCATTAGTAACGTCATAGTGTACTCTACGTAATGACGCAAGTTAACGTCATTGCGTAATAACGTCAGTTTCTTTTTTCTGTAGAGGGCATATAGTACTGTTCCTCAGGTATGTCTTTAACGTCTCAAACAGCTGAATGGCCTTTCCGATGAAGCTGTCAAGACCGGCATCATCAGTAGAACTTTGATAATAATGTGAATGTTTGGGTACATATCTACTGTCTCTCTAAAGATGGTGCACAGATAACAATCAGTTCCCTGCTAAATCGTTGTGTTGTTCCAGCTTGACATCTATGCCACAGAAGCTGTTACCTGAATTTGCCATGCATTCCCTTCTAATGCTTTCACTATTAAATTCAAAACAGTCCCAGATAGGACTCACACCTTTCCTTCCTGACATATCTGACTTCTTCACTTGATAATAAAGCTGCTTCCATTAGCTAGTGTCTTGACACGCTATATCGTCATCTTAAGGTGTCGGCTATAACAACCTAGAATTTTGGGTGTGTGACACCCTGAAATGGATTTGACATCCGCCGCCTTGCCTTTTGTCTTTTATTATTTTATTCTTACTAGTTTTTAGTCTTTAGTTTAGTCAGTTTAGGTTCGTTTAGTTTTAGTTTTTACATTTAAATTATTATCTTTCAGTTTGCAAAAATGTCTCAAAACCATTCGTTTTCATCTTTGTTTTAGTCTCAAAACCACGATAATAATCCTGCGGCCCACCAAGCATTGTTTCTCAAGCGAGTATCCACAGGAGAGTGCAGCAAACAAGTGCTGCAGCCTAACTAAGGCTGAGAGATGGTCCAGAACGTTCCTCGGGCCTTCCCAGTGTTGTTATCTCCCTCCCATATGTTTACCTCAGGGACTTTCCTCTCGCAGTAATTGACTTTCTACCATGAAGCACTGCACTGGAGGCAAACGTTTAGTCCACTCGTTTCTGCTGTCACTCCGATAAAACAATTAAAACACTTCAGCAAGGCAGCAGTGGATACTAACACACAGTTTGAGTGGGTAGGGTGGGGACAAACAGAATATGTGAGAGAAGGACAGAGAAATGAGAGTCTTTCATTTCATGTGCTTCTGCTTTCGTGTGTGTGTGTGTGTGTGCGAGTGTGTGCACGCATGTGCACGCATGAGCATGTTTTGAGTACAAACCAGCATGTGTGAGTAGGTGAGTAGGAGTTGGTTAAAAAAAACTGGAAAGCAACCAAAGATTCTCTGACGCCAGAAAAATCGCATATTCAATTAAGCGCATTTTGACCACATATATACATTTTCTGTGTTTACATCCCGTAAACCATACAATACTTGCCCGTAGTTGGCCTTAGGCTTAGGATCCCTATGCCTCATTTATTCTTAGCATAACAGGGTCAACCGAGGTGTCACCAACCACCCCTCAGGGCACAGAGAGGGATTGAACCACTGACCTCTATTACATCGATAGTGCAACTCCACAAACAGCCAAACTGGTCCTATCTGATGTTGCTCCGCCACGGCACGATATCATCCCCAGAGGATAAACCGTCTCTGGTGCATAGCCATGAGATGCAGAGGAGCTCCGCTGTTGCACTTTAGCACACAAGGTTAATCCATGTCTAACGTTTGAATTAGGAGGTCACCTACTGGCCTGTCTTTTTCTGAGGTGGTTGTTTGTGAAAATCTTTGGGATGCCATTCCCTGGGGCTAACCAGTCCTTGTCAGCTCATGGTGGTGGTGGTGGTGGTGTGTGTGTGTGTGTGTGTGTGTGTGTGTGTGTGTGTGTGTGTGAAGGACAACACACAGCAATGGACACCACCACTAAACCATGGAAATACTCTCAATTGTTTGTGCTGGTGAGGTGATATTAGACACAGAAGGAAGACTAAAGTAGTCTTTCATCCTGGTAATGAATGCCAAACCCAGCATCCACAGCTATTTACACTTTGATATTTAAGCACCCTACACCCAAATCTCTCAATTTATGAAGCGGGTGGGTAACTAATTAGCAATTACATGGTTATTACTTTTGTTCTATTTTATGCTTAAAAAAATGTGTTCTCAGCAACATAATGATTTCCTATTTTAATATCAATTATAATTCTGAGGAGATTTTTTTATATTTGTATTAACAGTTATAAAAGGGGGTAGGTACAGCTTTAGAATGAACTGTACAGAGGGAAAAAGACTTATTATTCAGCCACTCTACATTCACGTTACAAAAAACATATCGGCCAGATGGAATCAAAACATAAGGCTATAGAAGACAGCTTGTGGGGAAACTGTCTCAACGATATCTAGAATACTGGCTGAACAACTGTCTGTATTAGAATGCTGAGAGCCAGCTGTGACTGGAAGAAGCTGCCTGGCCAGTGTGCATGCGGCTGCTTTGATTGAGGAAACATCAACATGCTAGACCTCAGAAGCGTTGTGTGCGATGTGTTTGGAATGCATCTCTACGTGAGTGTGTGTGTGCATTTGTGTGTGTTGTTGGAGCAGACAGGAAGGGAGGAAAAGAAAGTGAAAGAGGGCGAGTGTGTGTATTTGTGTGTGTGTGTGTGTGTGTGTGTGTGTGTGTGTGTGTGTGTGTGTGTGAGTTAGAGAGAGACAGAGAGAATCTATGTAGGAAGGTCGATATGAGGTTGCCCCATTACAGCAGAGAATATCTCACGCTGGCCCAATTACAGCCAAGCCACCGCCAACATCAACAGACCATTACAGCACTGGCCATTCCCTGCAGTACGTCTCCACTGATCAGACCATTAGAGTGATACCCCATTACGGTCCATCCTCAACACTCCCATGCCACACTCCAACAGCACGGCAGCACACAGCACAAATGACAAGCAGGCAGGCAGCACGCGGGAAGACTGGTGCTGTGGTCAGCCTCCCCACCAGCCCAGCTTTCAAGCCAGGCACGATGACCCCCACGACCTCTGTGATGTGGAAGCGGGGAGCCATTGTCCAAATTGCCCACCAGTGATAATGATGGGAGATGCGACAGTACCATAATGATGATGAAGGTGGTGCTGATGGTGATGATGGTAGTGAGAATAATGATCAGAAAAAAGAAAATGCCATTCCTACATCGCACCATACAGTGCCAGATTAATTGACTACATGGTTAAGGTGCTATTTCTCTCATTGTGCCAAAATCAGATTTTCTATGGTCGATCAGCCTCAGAAGCACTGTGCTTGTACTGCTGAAGAACGTCCTGGTTAAAGCTTGTCTGCTCCATTGGAACCTGCTATGTACACAGCATTCACGCTTGGGTTTTTTTGCTGCGTGGTATATGCATACATCATATTTGGTTCAGTCAAAATACACTCCCACAAACACCCTCCGCAAGCACTGTGGGGGATAATTCAGTGCACTTTTATGATGCTGCAGTATACTATAAAGTACTTATTAAATGAGTTTAGGGACGTCCTCCTTTTCCACTAATTTATGAGAGTCCTTCGGATCCGGGTGCATTTTATAATAAGCTTTGCGCTGGTGCCATAAATAACTCGGGGGCACTCCCTAAATTTATCATTAAACATGCCGGATCTATTTTTAAGCCGTTAAAGTTCTCGAGTTCTCAAGGTGAACCATAAGGCCCGGCCCAGTGGTTTATAGCAGGGGTCCCGAGCTGAAGGTAGAATGTTGTGTGTGATGCAGGTTGGAGGGTTGGGCAGAGCTGCAGCCAAGCTGTTGCACAGCTAAATGCAACAACATACTGTAGGCTTGGCAACCATTCATATACAGGAGGAATCACTGATGAGCTGAGCTGATTTTACTTCATTTTTTCATATTGGAATAACTTGTAATTACAGAAGGTTGAGGGGAACCAAATTAGCAATTTGATCAAATTAGATTATAAAGAAATTACGGGACTTTTATCAACTTGTAAACCCTATGTAATCCATGTGTAGATGTGATCTGTTGCAAATTGTTCTGGTTTTTATGAGGCTTTTATTTTCCACCGGAGAATGCGATACAAGGGATGCTGTTCCTCCACAAAATGAGCTAGAAAACAAGGTGAAATAATTAAACACGTTGGATGGGCACATTCTTTCAGAAGCTCGCTACCCATATCATAAAATTAAGATCAAGCTGAACATTAATGTGTTGAAAGAACAGACAAGCATTTGGTATAACCCAGGGGGAAAGTGAGATTTTCCAACAGAATGTTAATTGCTTCATGTTTGGATGACTGTGCGTTTTCAGTTCATCGAGCATTTCAGCTATGCCTTTTTACTCAGCAACTCCATCCTTGCTTTACTTTCAACTTCATTTACAATGTATTTCTATTACGCATTTATCCAAAACAACTGACAGTAAAGGTCGGCACACCATTTCCACATATATACCACTAGGAGTGAACTTGGAGTAGAACTCATCTCCTTTGTGTGGTTAACATACTGCTTTACCACTTGAGCTTCAGGAACACAAGCTTTGAGCTAATTCAAACAAAACATTTCAATACATATTTTGATACAAACTTACTTTCAAGAAACTGCATGCATTTGAAACTGCATGCATAATTCACACGGTATGAACTACGAGCAAAACGAATGCATATGCAACAAATGCGTGTCACACATTAGGCTGTTGAGTAAACGGAAAGCCTTTGAACTATACGAATAGGGCCAATTCACACACTACAACACCAGAAAACACAACAATAGAAGTCCCTGTAGAGATGTTTCACAAACATACCCTCTCGATCATTCTATTTGGGATTCACCAGTCCTGACAAAAAATTTGAATAATCATTCCATTAAGCCACTGGTAGCAAATCCCTCTATTCCAAACAAGGAGAGGTTCTTAGACTTAGTGCACAAGCATCCTGCATTGTGCCCACTCCATTCCATCATCTCAGCACATTTCTTACCTCCTGCCTCCACTGTCACCTTTCCCTCGCATGTGGCATCCATATTAGCCAGCGTATGTATCGCTTTTCTAAAGATCCTTGCATTAAAATTCATTTCAATCCCATTCGGCTAGCTTAGCTATAAGCTCATTTACTCATCTGAGAATATAGTCCAGTAAACCCGACTAAACCAGCGCAAAATCTGGGGCACACGTGTGTGCACGGCAAAGCTGGCTGGAAGCACCAGTCCCTGGGAAACAGACGATGGGGAAGCATATTGTAAACCAAGGCCAGAAATCACTGCCTCACTAAACCGAAAAAGAGAGGAGAACCCACTGTTCATGACCTCTTTGTGAATTAGGCCCATGTTACAAGTTACAAGTCTTTTATTTGTCAGATGCACAAAAAGACACAGGGTCAGACTGGGCACTGAAATTCTTATGACAAGGCGCCGCCCAAATCTACCTGACATGTTTAGGCTCATCAGAAGCCATATGCTTTATATTCTAAATTCTGTATAATAAAATACGTACGTATATGGAAAGACTAAATGTTTGTTTGTTTATTACATTAAATTACACTATCACAACATTATCCAGATATTCATCTTCTTCTTCTTTTTTTTTTACAATGAACCTTTAAACACTGTGCCCATTTTGCAGACAGGCCCATTACAAACAGACTGTCCTCCACCATTCTGAGTTGGCACCGATCCAACAGTCAATCAAGCCATCCCACACATAATTAGTGTGAAATTCTCTTCCCCACACGCATTATTTATAATCACCCTCAGACACAGCCTCTTAAAACAACCTGTTGCAGCTCACTCATCCTCCCGGCTCCAGAGGGTCACCGGTGGAAAGCAGAAGTTGTGTGGGCTGCTGAAATGGCAGCCACGCGTTGGCCGTTCATCATTCAATGCCGTGATGGCTCACCTACGCTGGGAACAGCTGCCTCGGCGCCACCATATGTGCCAGCGATCCACAAAATACATCTGCTGGGTGTTTGGGCTTTTGATTGGATCATCTGTGGCAGATTGGGCCCATTTAAAACCGTGCTGTGTGGAATATGCCAGGATTAACATAGGAATCTGGTGCCCTCAGGTACAGCGGCCTCTCCTCGGGGAGCCCATTCTGTGACGGCAGAGTGGGTGTTGCACAGGTACGCTCACAAGCTGTGCATGCACAAAAAGGACGAACAGCATGAGCAATGTGGAAAAGGTTAAAAAAACAAAACCAAAAAACGTTGTTGAGTCCACGCATGATGTGAGCGAGAGAATGTGCAATAATCATTTGACAAACGACTTCACGCGTTTCAGGATGACTTTCATGAACCTCCCGCCATTCACACAGCTTTTGTGCTGACTCTCCGACTTCCTAGCCCTTTTTCTAGACGCGCCTCAGAAATCACCCCTGACAACCTTGACAACCTGGCGTCCTAGGCCGGGCCCCCTCAGCTTGCTGCTTGGGCCTTTGATTGCTGGAGCGTCTGCCTGCCATTAAAGCTCATTAAGTCTGATCATTTTACTGGAGACAGCCGTGTTGCAGCAACGGCTGAATTATTTATTGCCCCCCCTCTCTTCAAATGCAGGAGGCAGCGCCGAAGCGAGCACAGCGCCTAGCTCTATGTAGGTCACTTCCTCCCTCTCGCCTGTGTGGCAGGAAAGAGGAACTCGGAAGGAGAAGGAGAGAGAGAGAGAGAGAGAGAGGGAAAGAAAGAGAGCGAGAAAGAGGGAGGGAGAGTTTCCTATTATAGCAGGCACACAAGGCAGAGAAGATAAGGCAGCCCTGGACCGCTAGGCAGACTGACACACACACACAGAAATGGTGTAGAGTGGCTTTCACTAGGGTACCAGACCTCACAGTGATGGGAGGATAGAGACAGAGAGCCTTGGTACTGTTGAGAGAGAGTGTGCCCTAGTCTTATATCTGCGCGGTCCTGACAGTGATTATGTGTAATATTTATTGTTTGTTTGCCGGTTATAATTACAAAATCAAAGGTGAAAGCAATGAGAATGCATCTTGCCTTCTGTTTATGTAAAACACACTTTATTGGAAATAAATGAAAGACTAAATAAGGGAACACTTATATGGTATTATCTCTATAATTTCATTATACTGAGGAGAGAATAATTATATTAATACATGCTGTGATGCATTCATTCATATAACTACTGCTTCCTATGTATTATGATGCCAATCAATCAAGTATGAGCAAGATTTGCAACATATATTATAATTACTGAAAATCTGAAGACTAAATAACAATATCCTCAACAAAACAGCTTTCATTTAAAACCATTTCTTCTCACTCAAAACTTCTTAAACAAAATTACCATTTTCACTCTGTATTACAGCAAAAGCTAAAAAAAAAACCAGCTTGGCAGTTAACATGCTTGTCTAAAGCCAGTGTAAGAGTCAAACCCACAGGAATGGCATCTGGGTCCAGAGAGAGGTTGTGTCCAGAGCAATCCCCCATGACAGAACCACAGAAGAAGAAGAAGGGTAACCATACATCACCGGCCCTTACTTTGCATCCAGACGACATCCCTCCTCACCACGCTGATGTCTCGGAGGGTCAAGGGTCCACCACTCAGTGTCACCTGTTTCCCCCCGACATGACAGCTCGGCAGCGACCCGCCTCCTTGTCCGCACCGGTCTGGCTCTGATGTAAGAGCATGCGGCGGAGCGTGGAGGGAATGTGGGTCAGGGTTCCCAAGCGCCCTGTCCTGTCCGCTTTCGCTGGGTTGGGTGACGCACGACAGGAGTGGCGGGCGGGCCGGGACGGCCGGTGCGGAACACACAAGGGGCACGGGGCCACGGGAGGACAGCTGCGTCATGCTAGCTGCTGAGGTGCCAGCCGCGCTCGGGCTCCGCGGCCACTGATGCACCGCGGCAGGGCGGCCATGACCCACGCATGGTCCTACGAGCGCATACGTCATGCAAGGAACAAGGAAAGGAATCATGGCAGAGAGAAACAGTGTTTCGAGCAGAGCACCATATTCATTGCATGCTCAGTAAAACAAATTACATTGTAATATTTTGAAGAAAGCAACACAGAAAAAGATTGTAGATATTGGGAAGAAAGACTATTAAGCTTTTTTGGTTCAAGATGAAAGAACAGATTTACGTACACGTTCACGTGACGGACTGATTTGCTGTAAAAATGAGACGACCGTCTCAATAGCTTGCCTGTGTACGCGGTCGGGCTTTCACTCACGTAGCACTACATGCAAATTGCCCTTGATTAGAAGACAAAGGCAAATGATTTGCAACGACACACCCATATCACACCAGCCACACAAGCACTTGGACCCCAAATCCATAATTAAATTCTTAAGAGTTTAATCAGAGCCCTCTTCGCTCTTATTTGAGCAGCCGCTCTCTCCTCTCAACCCTCATCTTGTACTTGTGGGGCATGTCTATGGACATTTCACGGAGACCATGAGAAATGAAAGCAATTACTGCCTTAGAGAGGCAATTATATGTTTCACATGTAGGCCAAGGCAATAAATAATAGCAAATTCACTCGCTTACTTGTTTCGTAATTGAAGAACAATTGAACTCAAATGGGAAAAAAGGCATGTGCGGTGCATTGATATTGCAGCCATTGTGTGGTGGCCTTACGGAGACAGCGAGAATGCTTAAAGTTTGACGTAGTCAGGGACAAATCCAGCCCAGCAACCTCGTCTTTGATTCCTGACACTGAGCCATGAAAGAGTGTGCGCGTTAAGAGAATCTTAAAAAAAAAAAAAAGCCGGAAATGCAAAATGAAGCAGTCTTTTGTAGGCATTTGTTAGATATCTAAGGAAACAGCAGAAAAACCTGGAAGCAGTGGCGCATACGCATTTAAGTGCTTGTAGAGTGGTCGAAACAGAGAGGGCGGCACAAATTTAAACCAACAGCTCAGAAAATGTGTGAACGTGTGTGTGAATGTGTGTGAACGTGTGTGTGAACGTGTGTGTGTGAGGAGGGAGCTGAAACAGAGATCTGCTAAACGCAGAATACGTCGCCAGGTTTTTCTCTCTCTCTGCTGTGCTTGATGGGCTCGTTTGCAAGCACTAAAGCACTTTATCTCGGGAACGGCGATGCTAAATAAGCTGCTTATGACATCGGGCCCTGCTCTGTTCGCGGGGTGTTTGTCACTCTAAGTAGCTATCCGTGTTCCCGGCGAGGGAACATCAAAGGCCTCCGACCACGTCCCAGTGTGTCTGAAGCACCACTTCCTCCACTGTCATGCAGAACATTCAGACAGATATTCCCTTAAAAATTGACAAAAAAAAAACCTCTACCACCACCGAGAGTGAGAAGTGAATGAACTCGCCTGTTGGGGAATATCGTCACTGTCTGGCTGTCTCGCCTTGGCTACCGTCGTGGGAGCGAAATGACACCACCATATGCCACAAAAACAAATAAGAGCGATGAGACTGCGCCTAGGGTTGGTGCTGGGCTGACACCTCATGTCAAACTGCAGCCAAGTAGTCTCACGGTCCCCCAACACGAAGCCCGTCAGGTTCAAAGGGAGGGTGGCAACGGGGCGAGCACGACTGGGCGATTGGGGCATTCAACAGCGCCCGCTATTCTCCCGTTCCTGTCCAAACTCACAGCCGCAGCTGATTGTGATCGCCACAGGCTCAGCTTGGGCTCATCAGGTGCCACCAGAGCCTGGACTCGCCGTTTCACTGCTGCTCAGCGGGGTGAGAAACCGGGTGATCTTTACTTCCAAATCCCTCCTTCAGCATCAGGAGAATGGGGGAAAATGTCAGAATTATGTAGGATTCATTTTTAGCAATAGCAGAGAACCAGGGGCAGATGGAAGGTCTTCTAAGCCAGCCCCCCCCCGCCCGCCCCCAACAGCATATCGGTACAGAAGTGTTTTCAAGTACCTGACACTGGATTACATTTTCATCACATAAATGACACAAGAGGTCCATACCGTGAGCCACTCCAGCTTCGGCTACTTCATGCTAAAGGGCTTCACATAACAGGCCCACTCCACATAAGCTTCAACATCATTGAGCTGGGTCACAACAACTCTCCACCCAATAACCCTCAATGTCCCTCCATACATCTACCCAACCAAGCGCCAACTTGGGTAGCTTCTGATCATTCTTTCAGCATTATGTTTTCTCATTCTCTCTCGCTCGCTTTCTGTCCCCCCCCCCCCCCCCCACACACACACACACACACACACACACACACACACACACACACACACACACACACACACACACACACACACAGTTTGTGCATCATTTTCATTTCAAGGGATGGCGCGTTATTTTGGAATGTTAATGAGCGTCTCTTGTAGGTAATAATCACCTGGCTTCCCTGAAGGTTGCTGCTCCTGCGCAGAGGACATGAATAAATTATTAAACGAAATCTAATTTCATTTATTTCATTTGGCGATCAGATGAAACCAATTCCTGTCTGTCTCTCAAAGGATGGTGTTTGCCTGATCTCCAAGGTTTACGTTTTTTTTCCAAAGTATTTCAATTTATATTTCGCAGACATGAAAATAAGAACCGGAGGAAATGCCACAATCTCCGTTCACATGGAGGTAACAAATGGTGTGAGGGCTAAACTCAGATTAAAAGTGTTGCTGCATTAAAAACAAAAACATGAAAAGCACGTCCCAAGTGAAACACTTCACATAGAAACATCACACACATTTAAAAAACACTGTTACAAATACTAAAACAGAAATCTATTTTCTGGTCAAACTCGTATAAAAAGTACTTATTTAAAAGTACCCAAATGAGATGCACTAACAGTTCAGTGGATGGCCTGACTAAAAGGCATCAGTGTGAGATTCTCTCACCTATGGTAAACTAGAGCTTTTACCTGCTCTGCAATCAAAAGATGATCGTGACCCCTTCCTCTTCCCGGCTAAAGCGCTTGGCGTATAAAAAAAAGGACAGCGGGGCACATGAGGGGCACTGCCATTGCATGCACTCTGGGCATGTACACAGGCTGATGGATGCGAGGGAGCAGCCACACTGGTGTGTCATCAGCCTGGCGCTTCGCAGGAGATATTTAAAGCAGCAGCTGCCCGGGGCCCCACTCCAGTCTCACACTGCCTTTCCAACCAGACCCTTTTAGACTGAAGGGCCATTTGCAGCATCTCGAACACACTACACACACACACACTCTCTCACACACACACACACACACACACACACACACACACACTCTCTCACACACACACACACACACACACACACTACACACACACACACACACACACACACACACACTCTCAAACACACACACGGGATCCGTCTTTTACACATCTGTGTGTTTTACACACGTCAGCACTATCGCAGGCTCTCCGAGCTACGGTGCGTGAATATTGAACAACGTTCACTCAGCTTCCCAGGTTCCCTCACCAGAGTTGTTCTCCTCAAGGCTAACCATCTCTTCAAGAGCGAGTACATCTCAAAAGCCTGAGAACCGACACAGGTGCAGGTTTTTGGTACTGTTGCTTACACACCACCTGGAATAATTATGAATAAATAAAACCACACCGATGTTTCTGACTCCCATGCAACACTTTCAAAGCCCACTTTGAAGTGCATAGTAAATGATATGAAAATCATGACATTACCAAAAAAATCTGTATAGGAGTATGGGGAGATGGGTGGAGGTGGGGTGTCTCACCTCCCCACCCGATGCTGCCCCCACCCCAGCTCTAACCCTGGAAGTCCATGTATTCCCCCCCCCCCTTTTTTGCTAGTGGGTGGATATCTGGGTCTGTCTATTTGTCATCTCCTCCTCCCCTCCTGCTCCGGTCCATGCACAGCAGGGACCCCTGGGCTTCAGCCTGCTGCCTGCTAGCGTGGCGTGTGAGCGCTCACAGGAAAGCCCTGGCGCCCGTGCAGACAGCCAGGCCACTGGAGGAGACCAGGAAGCACGCAACACGCCACATCATGGCATGGCTGACAGGCCACACACACACACGCACACACACACACACAC
>NC_045165.1:9165497-9180497 GCF_900700415.2 Clupea harengus
AGAGACACATCAGACACACAGAGACAGAAGGACAGAGACACATCAGACACACAGAGACAGAAGGACAGAGACACATCAGACACACAGAGACAGAAGGACAGAGACACATCAGACACACAGAGACAGAAGGACAGAGACACATCAGACACACAGAGACACATCAGACACACAGAGACAGAAGGACAGAGACACATCAGACACACAGAGACAGAAGGACAATAAGATAATAAAAGGCAGAAAAAAGGGCAGAGGGAAGAAAAGAAAAAGGAGGGAGAATAAGTCTACAATGCTGATCTCGTAAATCTGGGCTGGCTCG
Source organism: Clupea harengus (assembly GCF_900700415.2). Lineage (NCBI taxonomy): Eukaryota > Metazoa > Chordata > Actinopteri > Clupeiformes > Clupeidae > Clupea > Clupea harengus. The sequence goes on from NC_045165.1 coordinate 9,165,814, forward strand.
CACCTTTGGCAGTGAAGGCCAGACTCTTATCTCGAATCAAATAAAAAACCTGACAAGCCATAAAGAACGCCGTGCTCACACCATGCAAGGTGATGACTTGAACGTGAAGCGTTAAGCGCTTGGGTCGCTGTTTGAATGAACAGTGATCTGAGCTCCAGGATCCCGAGTCTTTAGACCCCGTCGCTGGCTCTCCCCTGCTGAGGATCACGGGCGATCTTGGCAGATTTCCTCTCGGTCTCTCCCCCTTCGTGGGCTATCTGGCGGCCCATGGATCTCATTATGCAATTACCACGCTAATTAAAAATCTCATTAAAACTGGAGGTGAAAAAATTGACCTAAGGGGGGGTAACTGGGCTTCAATTAGGTCAAGCTTAGAGTCCATATCCTCACAGATTTCCTCATGACTGGGGCTTGAAGGGTGCGGAGAGTGGAGATCTATGCGCCGCCACAACGCTAATAAGTGGGGATATTAACATATCAACTGAGTGGGAGAAATGAAAGGCCTGCTTTAATAAAAAGCCTGTGCTTCCCCCCCTCAACTCGTTCAGCTCTTACAGGATTTAACGTCCTAAGCGCTCCTTTGTCGGGAAAAGGTTAGATCTTCGCTGAAGCAGCAGGAACAAAACAAAACGGGTAAACAAAAAGCGGGACGCGTCTTCGAGTCAGGGGCAGGCACTGCTTTTCGACAAAGCGTGGCACGGTGAGACGGACTTCCTTGACTGACTCAGAGGTAACCACGACGACCTCTGGCCGGAGAGGGGGTCGGAGGGGGAGGGAGGGTGTAGAGGATGAGGTGTAAACTCATGCCTGCTCGTCTTAGTGAGTGGGGACGCGCGCAGGGCTGAGGAAATGGAGCAGGAAATTGGGTTAGTCTCGCCGCGCTTCCGAGCCCCTCCATCCTTGCAAATCTGAAATTGGGATCCGATCAGGCAAAGCCCGGCAGAGGCAGTGACGAGCACGCCAACATGGAAGGGATTAGGCCCTTCTCTCTCTCTCTCTCTCTCTCTCTCTCTCTCTATTTCTCAATCTCTTGCTCTCCCACCTCTCCTCCCCCGCCCCCGAATGCCGCTGGACAGGACCAGACCCAATCTAAAGCCACCTACCACACACCCCACAGGCAACACAAGTCATTACACACCCCTGCAAATGCACACACACAGAGAAAGACACCCCCGCACATGTGTGCAGACTAACACACACACACACACACACACACACACACACACACACACACACAAACAGTCTGAGTGATAAATCGCAGTGTGATGGGGACAGACTGGATCTCTGTGAAAGGGGGGTGGCAGTGTTGGAAGGGGAGGGGGCGGCGTAGGGGGTAGAAAGAGAATCACACACACAGACAAGCCTCTGTTTCCATGGCAACCGCTGGCCCCCTAAAATCATTTCTCTTATCAAAATTAGGCTGAGGCTGGGAGGGTTAGGAGGTTAGGACGGAGCGCAGAGAGCAGCTGTGTGTGTGTGAGTGGCAATCGGAATCTGCACGACTGTTTCATGAAACGACTCTATTTACACAACATACGCCTCTGGAAGCCCAATAATGACTTCAGCCTGCACTGATAACCCACTGAGAGTAAGTCCGCAAAGTTACTATTGGAACTATTGACGAAAGTTTCCGAAAGAAAGGAACATATGGGGCCTATAAGGGACTTAAAAGTTTCATGCACAGTATCATGGGCCCTGCACTTTCTCCAGGGTAGTATTTGTTTAAAAAGGTCATGGGAAATCTGGTTGACGGCCTTGAAAGTTCAAGGTCTGATTGAACATTTCCAGACACTTTCACCTCAAAGCTATATTTTTCTACCTCTGTAAAACTAATGGTGATTCAACTCAGCCTATGGCAGGCAGGGACTTCATGCCTCAGTGTACACAGTGTCAAAGGGGCTATGTCTCTGTGACATACACTTAAGGACAAGGCATTAAACCAGGAGCCATTTTGGCTCAAAAAACAAAGCCGTGAAGGAGCCAATATGGTGGTCATCAATCATATTCACTTTCCATTTAGACGGAGAGAAACTGCCAACTGCATATTTTTTTTTTTAAATCCATTCAAGCTGAAGACTGTACAGTAAATCATATGCAGTAATGCACTTCACTTTTGGGCTCTTATAAAACTTCAGTTCCAAAACTCTCCAATGATCTTATTATTATGGTCCCGGAGGATAGGAGGCTGTACAACAGCAAAGCTTTGGCAGCATCAGTACATAATAAATGAAACATTCTGTCATTATTATTGTTCACCTGAGTATGGGAATATTCTAAACCGATCAAAAGTTGCTATTCCTGTTAAGGCTTAGATATACGCTGATCGTATAAAGTAAGGCGCTATTCCTGTTAAGGCTTAGATATATGTTGATAGTATACAGTAAGGTCTGCAGATGTCTGTGCCTCTTGTCTCCACTCCAGACCTCTCTACGCCAGTGAAGGGGTTTTGTATTCCACACGGCAGGGGATGATCACGCTGCCACTTAGTTTACTCTCCAATCTCATGAAATGTAAAAGTTTGAGACATCAGTGCGAGACTAGAAAGACCCAATCATCTCCCTGATTTCTGATTTTTGTAGATTTTTTCCATTTTACTTACAAATGAGCCTCTTTGTAATCCATGCCAGCAATAATACAGAGCAGTCTGCGTGTAAGATTGGCTGCCATGGGGTATGTGTGGTACTGCTTCATCTGAACAGCCCCTCCAGACCAAAGTAGTCTCTGCAACCAGACAGACAGACAGACAGACTTCTCATTTCTCTTTTCTCAATGCATGGCACACACAGTGTGTGCTATGGTAGCTGGTTTGAGAGAGAGAGCAGAGATTGTGTGTGTGTGCCTGCGTGCATGCCGGCGTGCGTGCGTGCATGTTGGTACGTGAGAGTGTGTGTGTGTGTGCGTACGTGAGAGTGTATGTGTGTCTGTGTGTACGTAAGTGTGTGTCTGTGTGTGTGTGTGTGTGTGTGTGTGTGTGTGTGTGTGTGTGTGTGTGTGTGTGTAAGGACACACTCCCCTCCACTGCAGCTCATAGCTATGAGCAGTGTTGAGCAGTGACTGCTGTGTGAGGACATCCCTAGTGACATGGACAGCCAGCCTCTGACCAGCTCAGCAGCACAGAATAAAGAAAATGGCTGCACACACATCTTCCCATTCACTCTTAAGCACATGGGAGCACCACTGTTTGAAGTGCCAGTATGAAGAGCTCTGGAGAGAACCTTCAGTTGACCTTAGGCACCCAGGAAAAGACACAGGAAGGATTAGGGAGATGAAAATAAGGGGGCAAGCAGCAACCACGTCAAGACACAGGTGACAGCGAAAATAAGAGATTTTACACAACTAGTGAAAAGTTGAAGACATTGTAAGGAATTTGTGGATGATTTGTGGATTGACTTTGCTGGATTTGTCCTTTAATTAGTCCTAAAATGTAGAATGTTACACTCTAAATCCAGTGAAAGAAAATGCAATCAGATCAAATGAATAATGGCTGTACTTGTCCATGTTTTCATGAAAATGTTGTCTGTCAATCAGAGTCCATGGAAGAAAATGTTGAACCTTTGGATTTAACAAGCAGCTGAACTCCATTTAGCAACAGCAATGTGAACCAGACGCTTCTGCTTCAGTTAGGAGGATCTTCTGACTATTTCTCCTTAAAAATGAATAAAATTGACATATCTGGGAAATCATGAAAGGCTGTGTGTTGAGGTTATGACGAATGTGGGCATGCCACAATGCAAATATTCTTTGCTTTGAGCCACTACTTCAGCATATCACGCTGGCCCTGACATTCACTTGTAAAATTCATTGATTTCTCAATGATGTCAAAGCATCCAGGCCCCGAGGCCTTAAAGAAAGCCCCAAACCAGGATGCCCCCTCCACTAAGCTTCAAAGGAGGGAGGATGTACCATCGCTCTGCCGGGACAATGTGCTGCGGACATACAGGATCAAAGTTGAATGTTTTGGCAGGAGCACAGAGAGGCACGTCTAGGGGAAAACCACTCCAAACCAACACCAGAGCCTAACCCATAACCCCTGAGGAGAACATGGACATGATAACCCAGGGATAATACTACAACAAAATGGCTTCAACACAATGCAACCCCAAGGGACTTCGTCATTTACACAAAACATCCCAGGACTGTTTCCCATGAAGGGATTGTCTACATTGCCTCCTATCCATTACACAAGATACATAGTTGAGGCTACTACTTCTAAAATACTCTGCTAGTTACCACATCCCAGAACCGTCATAAATGTATGAAACATGTTTTCAATAAAGACATGAAAATGTACAGCAGTTGGGAAGTTATTACTTTAAATACACTATGTCTGTTATTTTGATTTACAAGAGGATAGTACCATGTTATGATGAATACAAAACAGACAGGTATCTCTTGATAGGGTTCAAATTTTTCCCTTAAGCTACAAACACAAAGAAGCATTTGTTAAAACCCTTCCCTCAAACACCTTAACATCTAAGTTCTTCAGCTTCTCAAATACAGAGGCTTTGAGGAGAAGAATGAAGAAACTTCTAAAGGTCCACATATTACAAAAGACTTTATTTTCAATCAGCATAATTCATAAAAGTGAAATATTGGATGTCAAAGCACTCTGTGGATTGTTCTATGGTTTTGGTGGACTGAGTAGTCTACTATATGGTGTTGGACTGAGTAGTCTACTATATGGCGTTGGACTGAGTAGTCTACTATATGGCGTTGGACTGAGTAGTCTACTATATGGCGTTGGACTGAGTAGTCCACTACATGGTGTTGGACTGAGTGTGTCTGGCTGTGACCTCAAGAGGGCCCCGTGCCTCTGACCAGGCCAGTGCTGTTTGGACTGGCACCCCTGACTGGCACCCCTGACTGGCACCCCTGACCAACAGCACTGAGGGCGAGAGCGGACACACGCGTCCAACCGGCCGGCCGTCTGCGTGTGCAGTCGAGCGCGGGGAGGCGGCACTCACACAGCTGCTGTGCCAACTGGGCGGCCAGACAGAGACAGTCCTGCGTGTGTCCTTGCCTTAGCCTTAGCCTGAGTACCCATATGGGGCTACGCACAAAAACACACACTCACTCAAATTCCCATACATACAAGCACACACACACACACACACACACACAATAAAACATGCATAAATATTTACACACATAGAGTAAATCCTCTAAAGCAAATGTTTATGTATGTCATCATTAAATAATCTCACACATGAAGGGTTGACCCGATCTGGACCTAAGAAGACCACTGCTACAGAAGTCCGTTGTATTTAATACTTTGAATAGAACCAAAGGAAGCAAGAAATATTGGATTTCATGTCTACTGGTTTAAATTCCACAATGCATCAATTACTGTGCACCGTTATGTCTAAACTGTTTGCCCTTCTGCTCCTACCTCCTCCACTTCTACATGTGTGTGCATGTGACCCGACCCTCTCTAGCCTCTCGCTCACCCCCTCCACTTCTACATGTGTGTGCATGTGACCCGACCCTCTCTAGCCTCTCGCTCACCCCCTCCACTTCTACATGTGTGTGCATGTGACCCGGACCCTCTCTAGCCTCTCGCTCACCCCCTCCACTTCTACATGTGTGTGCATGTGACCCGACCCTCTCTAGCCTCTCGCTCACCCCCTCCACTTCTACATGTGTGTGCATGTGACCCGGACCCTCTCTAGCCTCTCTCTTCCTCCATGTCTCTGGCTACTTCATGTTTTTCTTCATCTTTGGTTCTCCCTCTCCTAGAGCTCGCTGCTCCCTCTCTCCTGTCTCTTTCCATTTCTCTGATACTATCCGACTCCAATCTCCCCCTCTCTCTCCCTCCCTCTCTCTCTCCCTATCTCCCTCCTTCCTTCATTCCCTCACTCACCATCCCTTACTTCAGTCCTCCATCCCTCTGTATCTCTCTCACTCTATGTCTACCTCCCTGTAGCTCTCCCCCTCTCTCTCTCTCTCTCTCTCTCTGTCTCCTCTCCTCCCCTTTCTCTCTCCTCCCTCTCTTCATGCTCTCAATCTCCTCGGCTCACTGCAGCTCATCTGGTTCATCAGAGGGATCAATAGTGCACTGATCATTATTCTGTGCGCAAAGCCCACACATCGGCCGGCCTTATTCCATCACACAGCTACCCCACCTGACACACACACAAACACACACACATACACACACACACCAGTACACACTCACATATACACACTATATATGTTCATGTACACACACACTCATGCACGGACACACTCATGCACAACTACAGGCACACACACACACACACACACACACACACACACATACACACACACACACATACATACACAGGCACACACACAGACACACATACAAACAAATACACACACAGGCACACACACATGCACACATACAGAAATAGACACACACACACACACACGTGCAAACACACACAACTCTTACTGCCATACACAAGATAGTTGATTAAAGGCAGGTCATGATTGTACAACATGGCTGTGCATTGGGTTACTAATTACTTTACAGACACACACAGCATCAACCATTCCCCTTCTGAGTGACAATGAATGTGACGCGGAAATGGATAATCAAGTGTTCTTGAGAGGGCTCTTCAAGAGAAAGACAGAGTTTTGGAGAGCCTCTGTCATGAATACCTGAGATCTTTCAGTCAACACTCCTGAAAACTGCACTTGCCAAAGTCATTTCCCAAAGTCGAAAACGATGTGTACTTGCCGTCTTGTAAACAGCGCCATACTGTTATCAAAGGCCACAACTGCTGATTATCTCAAAATTATGTAAATAGATGTATTATTTTCTAGCGCATCATCTTGCATTGGGAGATATTTTATTTTTGAAGGTGGCTTTCAAAATCCTTTTTATTAGAACAAAATTACTAATAAAGAGTATCTTCACAATTTGTGAAGAGGAGAAGTAATAAAAAGAAGTAAAGCAGACAGACGAAATGAGAGAGAGAGAGAGAAAGACAGAGAGAGAGAGAAAGAGAGAGAGAAAGAGAGAGAGAGAGAGAGAGAGAGAGAGAGAGAGAGTGAGAGAGAGAGAGAGATGGGGACAGCAGACAGGGACAGATGGACAGACAGAACGACAGACTGACAGACGCTACCTCATGCTCCGCAGATCCCAGCCGCGGATGGCCGTGTCATTGGCTGTGGCCAGCTGGGTGCAGTTGTGGTGCGGGCTCCATTTACCCGAGGTGAACTTCAGCTGCCCTTTCCCCTCCAGGGTGGCACTGCTGGAAACCTGCAGGGAAGGCGGGGGGTGGGGGGGTGGAGGTGGCAGATCGATCCGCATTAGTCTACCTCGAGCCTCACTCGAAAACCCAGGAGGAAAGGATCGCAAAAACAAAGTGTAAATGTGTGGCTGTTCGTCCCTGCCCAGGCCCTTCTGCTCGAAGAGATACCGTCTCACATGGGAGTCGAGTGCGCTATTGACGCAAGGCAGAAAGACAGACACAGGTGAATGAAGATTTCCTAACACTATAATCTAGGGATTCAGCGGAGGAGAAGCTGAGATGTTCCAGTGACCTTGACTGAGCGTAATGGAAGATTTGATTGTCTGAGGGTCATAAAAAAGGCCCTTCTACCCATTTACTATGCCCATGGGTTTCAATAAAAGGAAAGCTCAAGAGATTCAAAGCATGAGAGCGCTCCATTTGTCAGCGCCCTTGAGGAACACTGCACTGACATGAATGAAAAATCACAAGCATCTCTCATCACGCGGTTAGCTGGACATAATATGACGTCCTAGAGACTCAGAAAAGGACAGAAGTGGTTGGACATGGCATGTCATACTGTCCTGGGAAAAAGACTAATTCCTCCAAGTGATTCAGACTGATGCCGCTGCTAAAACGGCCAGAATGGGTCACAGGACAAGGGGCCAGCTCAAGTAGCATACAACTTGAACAACCTCTCCTATGGAACAACGCAAACCCTTCTCTTTATTCACACGCAATGGAAAAGCAAGAGCGGGACTTGGGTTTGTTTTTCGTCCCCCCCCCCCCCCCCCTCCATATTCTGTTCTCTTAGTCTTATTTTGATTTTTTTTGGTAGCGTTCCTTTCATTTCTGCCATGCTTGCTGGAGACAGGCCAGAGCACAAAGCCTGAGCTGAGCTGGGGCGTATCGATCCGAGGGGCTCCTGCTCACGCTGGGCTCAGGCTCATTATTTCACACAGAGCTCTGCCGTCCTCAGGCCTCTGAAGAGCAATGGGGGGAAAAAGACATCAGAGCAAATACAAACACAAACGCCGTCCGCACAACAAAACAGGAGGCGGTGCACCGACACGGGGCTGGGCATTCACTTGTGTGCCACCCTTTTTAGGTGGCCGTTAGTGGAAATGCCATTGACCACGGGGTTGAGGTGGCAGTGATTTGGAGAGGCTGAGCAGCAATTTGTCAGAAGGGGGTTGCCAGAGTGGCAGGTACTCCTACAAGGGCCAGGGCTGAGGCCACCTACAGCTACATGTGGCTGCTAGCAATGAGGGGAAGAATCACCATCGCCTCTTTCCTTTATTTCTCTCTCTCTCTAGACATATTCCCTTACTGTCTCTGTCTGTCTGTCTGTCTCTCTGTCTGTCTGTCTGTCTCTCTGTCTGTCTGTCTGTCTGTCCTTTCCTCTCCCTCGCTGTCATTTTCCCCTCTCTACTCCGTCTATCTCCCCCCACATTCTGTCTTTTTGTCTGTTTTCACGTCTATCCATTCCTCTCGCTCTCTCCTCTCTCCTTTCTCCTTTCTCCCTCTCTCCTCTCTCCTTTCTCCCTCTCTCCTCTCTCGCTCTCTCGCTCTCTCGCTCTCTCCTCTCTCCTTTCTCCTCTCTCCCTCTTGAAACGTGCTCGGATTTCATGGGAAGCCTAATCCAGGCAGTAGCAGGGGCTGAAGGGGCGCAGATGAACACATCAACGGCAGCATTTCAGATGCAAAGAGGGATGTGGGAATGGAGGAGAGAGAGGCAGAGGGAAGGAGCGGCAGGGAGTGCGATGGAGATAGGGAGGGGTGTGTGATGTGAGGGCGCGGGGTGCGGTGATGTTGGGGTGGGGAGGGGGGGGGGAGGGAAGGGAAGGGAAGGGGGGGGGCTGCATGCAGGAGATTAGCATTCTCATCAGCAGTGGAGGAATCTGGCTGCTCTCTCTATTTTTTTCAGCTCTCCCTCCCTCCATTTTTAATGGGCGAAGTGCCCTCAGCAGGCCTTGCCACTCGATAACCCTCCCCTCCCCTCCCCTCCCCTCTCTCTCTCTCTCTCTCTCTCTCTCGCTCTCTTTCTCTTTTCAGCATGCAAAGCTGACATTAGTGTGACCCCACAGGGGGCCTGTGCGTGGCATCGACCATAGCCCTCTCGCCCAAACCCGACCTCACCGTGTGTGTGTGTGTGTGTGTGTGTGTGTGTGTGTGTGTGTGTGTGTGGTTTGTGAATCTATGTGTGAGTGGGGGGAGGGGGCAGTGAAAGGGTAAGGGCTGATGTTTTCACAGGTCCACTGCAGCACGCAGTCACACGCTCCAAAATGTCAAGTCACCGGGTCATGTCCTGCCAGACCTGGGCCACAGTGGACCCCTGTGAAAGTTCCTCTCCCAGGCATTAATTACTAATGACGGCGGTGGGATTATTAACGAGTGCCCTCCACACTGCAGACCACCGCTAATGGGATAGTAAGGGACCAATGTACGGCCGGTCATCCACACACACACACACACACACACACACACACACACACACACACACACACACACACACACACACACACACACACACACACACACACACACACACACACACTTTAAAGGAAAAGAAGCAATCCAACCAACACTTATTCTTACTTCAAGAATAAAAACAGATAAAGAGTGAGATTTGTGATGGTAAATGCATGGTCAGGCTGAGGGGTTTCTGTGTCATGGAAGCAGGTGGTATCATGAAGACATGGACCTTACACAGCACAGAAGAACACAGAGAGAGGGTGGTGGAAAGTGGGCTCTAAGTGGGGTAGAAATTCACTGAGGCATATATGTAATGCTGCTGCCACCACTCTCTCTGTCCCTCCTCTCTCTGTCCCTCCTCTCTCTCTCCCTTCTCTCTCTGTCCCTCTCTCTCTGTCCCCCTCTCTCCTCTCCCTCCTCTCTCTTCCTCCTCTCTCTCTCTGTCTTCCTCTCTCTGCCCCCCTCTCTCTCTCTCCCTCCTCTCTCTCTCTCTCTCCCTCCTCTCTCCGTCCCCCTATCTCTCCCTCCTCTCTCTCTCTCTCTCCCTCCCTCCTCTCTCTCCCTCCTCTCTCCGTCCCCCTCCATCCCCCTCTCTCTCCTCTCTCTGTCCCTCCTCTCTCTGTCCCCCTCTCTCTGTGTCTGTTCCCCTTGGAGTGTAGCTCCAGAGAGGCTGGGTGCGGTGCGGTGCGGTGCGGTGCGGTGCGGCGGTTATCAGATAATGAGGCAGCCTGCGTCTCACCGTGGCTTTGGTGGAGCTCTCCTGAAGGTCCCACAGCACCGCGTGGTTATCGGCCAGAGAGATCAGACGCCTGCCGTCGCCCATGGGCTCCCATAACACACTGCAGGGGGGAGAAAGAGAGAGAGAGGGTGCGAGGGAAAGAAAGAAAGAGATAAAAAGAGGGTGATAGAGAGGGTGAGGGAGAGATAGAGATGAGTTAGTGTACATTAATTAGCACTATAAGCAGTCTCCTACTCCTCCATTTCCCTGATACCTTGTATAGTTTAAGTGAGGCAGCATCCCACCAAGGCCACCATAACATGGGCAGATTTTTAACTAAGCACACGGGTGACATTCAGCATCAATCAAGCCTGGCTGAGTTATGGGCCCGGGCCGGGCTTGGCAGCCCATAGATTTGCGCATTATATCCTCTGTGTCCTGAAACGTGTGTGAAGCAGCAGTTCTCTCCCTTCTGCCTCCTCTGAGACTCCAGCGCCTTCCAGCTCCAACCGCCAGCCACCTAATTACCCAGCAGCCCCAGCACCAGACGCAAAAGCTGTGGCGGCAGCAGCAGCGGCGGCAGCCGTCTGCACTGCAGTGGGCTGATGAGGACAGTGGAAGGAGGGAGAGAGAGAGAGAGCAGGAAGAACTCCTACTTAGGATTCCATCTGGCTCTTGTCATTCACATGCTTTTACTTGTGAAGGAGGAAAGAGGGAGAGGGGGATAGACACACAGTGTGTGAGACAGAGAGAGAGAGAGATAGTGAGAGAGAGAGAGAGAGAGAGATTGGGAAAGAGAGGAGTCAGGGTAGAATAAGCATTTATGAGGGATATAAATTGCTGAGCAGAGGAGTGGCATTGGTGGCAGCAGCGGGGTGTTTATTTCTCCGCTCTCTCCCCCTCCGTCTTTACGGCCCTGCCAAGGTGCTGGGAGTCAGGGGTGCCAAGGTGCCAGGGGTCTCGTGCGGTCAGGTGCATCTTCCTGGTAAACCCCCCTGCCAGTCACGCTCATCACGCCCGCCGTTTATTCCATAAAAAAAAGAATTAGCCCCAATTCCAGCTCAATTTATTCAGCGCTTTGAGATTTATAAGTGCGGGCCTCCCAATAGTATCAATTAATTCATAAGAATGGGGGCGACTCACTTTTTATGGCCACGTTATTATGCCAGACCCATAAGTTAAGGGCGGGAGGATTAAAGAACATAAGTCATGTGCATTTGACCTTGAAGAACAGAGGCTTTGCATCTTTGATTGAAGTGAATATGTAAATATGTCCTGAAATGGCTCAAATCTCTCTCCCCCTCTCGCCCTTTCCCCTCTCTCGCTCTCCCTCTCTGAAGGCCCCATGCATATTAAAATGAAAAGTTGGGATGCGCTCGCACTCATCGCAGGAACATGGCACCTTCTGCGGCAGCCCTTTGACTCGCTGAACAGTGAGATGAGAGGGATCAAATCTCAGCGGCTGCATTACTCAGTTGGGGGTCGAGGGGAGCAGGGTGAGTGGGTAGGTTTGGTGGGTGCGTCTGGTCTCCAGGATGGAGCCGAGATGGAGGTTCAGCGCGCCGAGTAGCCCACGCTGGGCTGCCCAGCCACTGTCAAACCCCACTGAGATTAATCCGTCACTGCTGGGCATATTGACTGACCTACATATGTATATATATGTGTGCGCAAGTGTGCATGTGTGGTTTGTGCTCTGCATTGGGCTCCAATTGATTCCCTAACAGGCCCAACTGAGTGCTAATCGCACTGTGATTTCCAAGACGACAAAGCACCTAACCGTACCCCACCACACACAAAGACACACACAGACACACAGACACACAAAGGCACACACAGGCACACACAGACACACACAGACAGACACACAGACACACGCTACTCCCTTCACCATCCCCCACTGTCCCAATGCCCAATCACACCAACTGTCAGAAAACACTTTGCCTGTTGATCATTTAAAACACCTCCCGGTTCTTAGCCAACGCCCGATTGGCGCTAAATGCTCAATCGCTATCGATTTGCAGACGCACGTCACACCAAAACCAGACTAGACACTGCACTCCCGGGGGTTGCAACAACAAAAGACACAAAAAAAGAGAGAAGAAAACAACAACGGTGGCTACAAAAAAAAAATGCCTTTTAATGTTTCTTTTATTTATTTATTTTTGTTTGTTTGGCATCTCACTTTTGTGTGGTCTCTTCAAAGGATTCGGCTTTAAAACCCGAGACTGTCTGCCAAAATAAATCTAAATCCATACCTCTATTCTCCTCCATTTGATTTTTCGCAATGGAAACAAAGAGGGGACAATCACAACACTAGGCTAGCTGAGATGTGTTGTGGTACGGAGTACGGGTTGGGGGGTGGGGGCTGGGCTGGGCTGACTGGGGCTGGGCTGTGCTGGGCTGTGCTGGGGCTGACTGGCGCTGACTGGGGCGATGGGCCACGGATGCAGGAGTGCTTCCATCAGAGCACGCAGACGGAGATGGAGTGGGGCTGCCTGAGAGCGATCAGGGAGGCGGGCAGAGGAGCGAGGCAATCCATCTTCAAAAAGCCAATAGAACAGCAGCGAGCATGCTACAGGACACTCATCAAACAAATACACACAGGCACACACACACACACACACACACACACACACACACACACACACACCAATAAAGAAACCAAGAAAAAACACACACAGATACACAAAAGCATATACTGGACACACACACATACAAACAAACACACAATGTACAAGGACACACACACACATAGGCATATGCACACTCACAAATACACATGACAATAAAGAAACCAAAATAAAACCACACACTCCTATACTAAACAGTCAAAACACACACACACACACACAGATACACAACTGCATATACAGGACACACACACACACACACACCGTTTCGGTCCCCTGCCCTTGAGAGTTTCCCAGCTCTGGAGGTGAGAGGGAAGCAGCCCCAGCACCATCAATCTCCCCCACAGAGCTCCACTCCACTGGCCTACTCTGCCAAGCATCGACTGCTAAAATCCACATGCACACGTATACACACACACACGCACACAAACGTTTACCCACATGTGTGCACACATAAAGGCACAGACGCACGCACGCACACACTGAGACACAATGTTCTCTCTCTCGCTCCCTCCCCAATATATAAGTAGTGAGAGATGATTAATTTCAATCTACCAGATTAAAATCTTGCAAACATGTAATTTTAGAAATCTTTATCCTAGATATTAAATGGGGAAAAGCACGCCACTGTGTCTCACACTCTCTCTTCCTCTCTCCCTATCCCTTTTGCTCACTCAGAGACAAAACCCACTCACAGAGACACACACACACACTCACAGACACACACACACACACACACACACTCACAGAGACACACACACACTCACAGAGACACACACACACACTCACAGAGACACAAACACACTCACACACACACTCACAGAGACACACACACACACACTCACAGAGACACACACACACACACTCACTCACAGAGACACACACACACTCACAGAGAGACGCACACACTCACTCACAGACACACACTCACTCACTCACCTCACTCACCTCCCCCTCAGGTGATACCCCTCCTCTGGCAGCCTCTGACAGACAGGAGAGGAGGATGCCCTGACCAGCTGCCACCCTTTGCTGGGGGAGCCGTTAGCACGCAGCCAGCCCCAACCATGCTCTCACTGACACCTGAGCGAACCAATCAACACCTGCCACAGCCCTTACCACCCTCCCTCCATGCTGCCTGACAGCCCGTCTGACGACAGGTCCTGCACCTGACCAGGGCAGCAGGGGGCGGCCAGGCTGAGCGCCTGCGAAGGAAGCGTCTCCTGGACGACACCAGGTGCTGGGGCAGGTGCGGGCATGCCAGGCTGGGAGCCCACGGGCAGACGCTGGTGAATCACCGGCACTCACAAGGTGCCAGCTCACAGGAGGATTAAGGGGGGGGGGGGGGTGTCTGTGAGAATGCAGGGCACCAACACACCTGTGACACATCTGCACTCACAGGCCCGGAGGCCACACCGTCCTCAGTGTCCTCTGCGACCTTTCGACCCCAGCGAGGATATAAGGGCATACAAACTCGGGCACAGGACAGGGCACGAGCAGGGCACAACTCTCATGACCTTATGCTGGCACAGAGAGAGGGCAGAGGAGATTTGGAGCGCTTTGTTTCATTTCAATTGAAAAGCAATTCTGCAAGAAAATACAAAAAAAAAATACAAAAAAAAAAAAAGACAGAGCTGGGGGTAGGAAGAGAGGAGGGAGGGAGGG